>NC_079379.1:5381429-5681429 GCF_021018895.1 Seriola aureovittata
TTGTCAGAGGAATGACATTTTAACATCTGTATTTCAAACTGTTTAAACTATGTTGTCCATATAAAACAGTGAGTGTATCCAGACGACCTGCTTTGATTACTGATCAGGTTTGAGGCTGGGAGTTGGGAAGAATATTATGTTGTGATGAATAGTAGAATGTGAATGGTCTTGAGTATTTGGTATAGATCATGATAGAAGAGACCAGTGGACCAGCGTATAATAAGATACATCATGGATCAAAAAGATACGGATGTCTAGTGAAACTTTATACAGAGATTAATACAGTTGAAGGTGAAGTTGACTCAGTTTTATAGTTAGTTCTGATGGTTAGGGAATGCGTTATATCAATTAGTGTCCTCGCAAAGATAGAAGTACAAGTGTGTGTGTGTGTGTGTGTGTGTGTGTGTGTGTGTGTGTGTGTGTGTGTGTGTGTGTGTGTGTGTGTGTGTGTGTGTGTCCTCAGTGAACTGTATCAGTCTCTGCAGTAGCTTCCAGCTGCAGCAGTCAGTTCAGTTTCTGTTCAGTCTGACTGAGGGAGGTTTTTGTACGACGCTTTTTCACTGTGTGAACACATACTGACTGTTGATATAGTGGAGACTCTGACAGTAGTAAACTGCTGCATCTTCAGTCTGGACTCCACTGATGGTCAGAGTGAAGTCAGAGTTTGATCCACTGCCTGTAAAACGAGCTGGAATCCCTGATGCTCGAGTGGTAGCATAGTAAATAAGGAGTTTAGGTTTTTCTCCATATCTCTGTTGGTACCAGGCTAAGTAGTTTGAGTTATAAACAGCCTGACTGGTCCTACAGCTGATGGTGACGGAGCCCCCCAGAGCAGATCTCACTGCTCCAGGCTGAGTCACTGTGACCTGTCCTCTGGACTCTGAGGACACAGAGACAGAAACATAAAGCAGCGTCATGGTTTTGTCGGCTTCATTTCAGAGGGACGGATGTTGATGGAGGAGAGGAGTTTGATTCTCTGGACTTTACCTGTGAAGCAGCAGCAGAGGAGAGTCCAGATGAGGACGGAGACCAAAGTCATGTTTCTGATGAGGAGGATTTCTGTGTCTTCTGTTGTCATGAAGGACAGCTGTCAGTCATCCAGTCTTCAACTCTCAGGACTATAAACTCTCCCAGAGCACTGGAGCATGGTGCTGCTGATGCAAAGTGGCTCTCTATGGAAATGCTCTGACTGACTCCAGCAGGGACTTGGATCACTCTGATCATGCTGCTTATTGATGGATCAATCAGCTGATCAGAGTATTGATCAGGATGTGTTAATCCTTATTTCCATGTGGTTTAGGTTTCATGTGTTTGAGTAACTTTTACTCTGATTGACTTTTCTTGTATTTTAATGAATTGCTGAAAAAGGTTGATTTTACTTTAAAATGAATAAAGATGGAAAAATTAGGAATCTAAAATTGTTGTGTTGTGTTATCGTCCTTTTTTAAACAAGCAGACAAAATACTAAATCAGAATAATTTTGGTGAGTTGTTGTTTGAGAGGTTTTTGTACGGCGGCTCAATGAGTTTGTGTCACTGTGGAACACGTTTGGTGGAGGAACCAGACTGGATGTTAACTGTAAGAACATTTGTCTCTTTTAATAACTCAGTTTCTATTTCTATTGATTTAATTAATAACTATAGACATTAGTGTAATACTTTAGCTGAGATTTGGTATTTAATTTGACTGCAGTGATTTTTCACTGCGTCACAGTGTCTTGACACTTGAAACTAAAATCTTCTTCCGTTAAACATTTTGTCAGTGAAACAGTTTTCAGGAGAAATATGGGCTGGGAATAAACATATTCCATACTGAGAAAATATTGTTAATAGTCTTTAAATTTCAGCCAAAGTACTGGGACAAATATTTCTCACATTCTTTTTATTTGATCTCCACAATAAACTTCATTTTTTATACAATGTGTCGAATAAAAAAATATCACTGTTATATTTAAAATGATTTTGTATGAGCAGGATTCATTTGATGAGTTTCAATGTGTAAATCAGTCGTTGAGAAAATTAATTTTGAATGAACAAAGTAGACAGAGTCCATCCCAGTCTTTTGTCTTTTAAAAAAGAAACCTTTCAGACGTTGTACTGAAACCTGTCTGTTGTTATGGTTTAGCAGTGATGCCTGTCTGTTGCCATGGTTACTGGGCTCAGAGAGGGAAGTGAAAATCTGAAGAGCAGTTTCATCCAATCTGAGGACGACCAACAGAAGTAGTTGCCTCCTCTGCTGCAGTCCACAGGAGGGAGTTTAGTTTCATAAAAACTTTGTTACTATCTCTCTCTGCAGTGGGTCGAGTTGCACCCACCCTGACGGTGCTGCCCCCCTCCAGTGAGGAGCTGCAGCAGGAGAAGGTCACAGTCCTGTGCCTGGCCAACAAGGGCTTCCCCTCAGACTGGAGTCTGGCCTGGAAGGTGGAGGGCAGCAGCAGCAGCAGCAGCTGGGAGGAGAGCAGGACCCCCGGGGTGCTGGAGAAGGACGGCCTCTACAGCTGGAGCAGCACCCTGAGGCTCCCTGCAGACCAGTGGAGCAAGCTGGGCTCTGTGACCTGTGAGGCCACCCAGAGCTCCCAGACTCCGCTCTCAGAGACACTGAGGAGAGACCAGTGTTCCCAGTCCTGACCTGACTCACTGGGACTCTGCTACTGGTTTTACTCTCTTCTCTGTCGCACTGTCTCTCTCTCTTTTATTTCACATTTCAGTAACAATATTTACGACCTTCTCACAGTGTTTCCACATTGTTTCTGTGTTTTTAGAAAATAAAAATCTGTTCATCAAATCATTTTTGTGTCATTGTGACTTTTTTAAATCCACAGAAAAATTCAGGCGACAAAAACATTGTAATTTCTCCATGATGACATCATACAGAATATATAACATTACATAATACATATTCATACTTACTGTTTATTCATTGTGTACATTAGCTCAGTCACAACTCCTCATTGTTCTTTAACTGGTACAAGCCAGTGATGGAAGTTGCAGTCCATAATTTGTGATCAATAATCAATCAGAATCAATAATGACTTATTCATGAGTGTAAAGTGTCTCTTCTATATTCATGGCAGATTTTTCTTCAGTATCAACATTTGTAACTAAAACCATTGAAGGAACATTTCAATGAAGAATCATCCAGTCATCTCTTGTTACTGAAGTGTGTCATAGTGAGAACTCTCACATTGTTTTACTCGTAGCTTTTTCTAGAGAATTCAAAAATCCTTTAAATAGAACAAAGAAACTCAAAAAAGAAAATGTTATGATTGTGAAACAAGAAGCAACATGTCCTCAGCATGTAGAGATATAAAGTGGATGGAATCTCTCCTTCTAATCTTGGAAGTATGAAGAATTAAAGTGTTACTGAATTAAATTCTCCATGAATCTTTTTCTATTTCAATGATAAAATACTTTTGTTTTTTGCAACATGAAACATACAAATTGACCAAAATATGTCACAGAGGAATAATAAGTAACTTTATACGAAGGAAATTATATCTTATTGAAGGTTTCCAATTTATTTACTCAATGAATATATTTTTAGTTTATGAGGAAATGTTATGAGAAAACTCTTTTGGTTTTCACATTATCAAACTTAAACTAAGGTTAGCTTTGATCAGCAGAATGGTCCAAAGTCAATGTTAATGGAAATATTGACAGAAAAACCTTCTGGATTAAATACAGTATATTGAGTGTTAAAAAGTTAAAAGTGGATCAAAGTGACTTGTGTCTTAGTGTCAGTGCAGCTGTGAGTCAGATCAGTTCCTCTGCAGCTGAGGGAGGTTTTTGTACGACGTTGTATCACTGTGTGAGCGGGAAGCTGTTATGCTGCTGACAATAATAAACTCCTGCATCTTCACTCTGAACTCCACTGATGGTCAGAGTGAAGTCAGTCTCTGATCTGCTGTTGCACTAAAAAGATCTGAAACTCCAGACTGAAGATATGTTGTATCATAAATCAGGAGTTTAGGATCTTCTCCAGGTTTCTGAAGGTACCACTGCATGTCATAAATAACACTTGAACTGACTTTACATCTGATAGAGACAGTCTGTCCTGGAACAACAGACTGAGATCCAGGAGACTGAGTCAGGATGATTTCTCCTGATGAACCTGGAAAACATGAAGAAGAGGAGAAGGGTTATTGAGACAAATCCAGCTTGGAGAAAGATGATCAACATCCAAACAGAAGAGGATCATTTCTTTAACATGGAGAACAGATGGAAGAAGATCAATGCTGCTTGTCTCAGTGTTTCTCCATCACAGCAGAACATCATTGTGGTGAACCTGGTTGCATCCTGAAGCAAAGTTTTCACAAGAGAGTCTCACCCTGAACAAGGAGCCCCAGGGTGGCCAGCAGTAGAGTCAGAGACATCATCATTGTGCTGCCGGCGTGTCAGTGGCTCTGAAAGGCCTGGACAGCCACTGATCAACACTGGCCTCTTAACGGCTGGGAGCAGAGAGGCAGGACACATATGCAAACACACAGAGTCAGTGAGCTGGAGCTGTCCTCAACACATCATGATGTTTCCCATCAGTACTGAGAGAGGTGACTATTTACATGAAATATGAAGGCACATATGAAGGCAATAATTGTCTATTTTTATCAATTTACACTGGCACAAACTCAGGGATTTTGTAGGATTATAGTCAGGTATATGATCAACCAATTATACCAAACAGGTGCTAATGATCATCGGTTTCACATGTAGGTTGAAACACAGTCATTAACTGAAACAGAAACAGCTGTGTAAGAGGCTTAAAACTGGGTGAGGAACAGCCAAACTCTGCTACCAAGGTGAGGTTGTGGAAGACAGTTTCATGTCACAGGTCATACACCATGGCAAGACTGAGCACAGCAACAAGACCCAAGGTAGTTATACTGCATCAGCAAGGTCTCTCCCAGACAAAGATTTCAAAGCAGACTGGGGTTTCAAGATGTGCTGTTCAAGCTCTTTTGAAGAAGCACAAAGAAACTGGCAACGTTGAGGATCGTAGACGCAGTGGTCGGCCAAGGAAACTTAGTGCAACAGATGAAAAACACATCAAGCTTATTTCTCTTCGAAGATGTCCAGCAGTGCCATCAGCTCAGAACCGGCAGAAACTGGTGGGACCCAGGTACACCCATCTACTGTCCGGAGAAGTCTGGCCAGACGTGGTTTTCATGGAAGAGTTGCAACCAAAAAGCCATACCTCCGACATGGAAACAAGTTCAAGAGACCCAACTATGCATGAAAACATAGGAACTGCGGTGCAGAAAAATGGCAGCAGGTGCTCTGGACTGAGGAGTCAAAATTGGAAATATTTGGCTGTAGCAGAAGGCAGTTTGTTCGCCGAAGGGCTGGAGAGCAGAACAATAACAAGTATCTGCAGGCAACAGTGAAGCATGGTGGAGGTTCCTTGCAAGTTAGGGGCTGCATTTCTGCAAATGGAGCTGGAGATTTGGTCAGGATTAATGGTGTCCTCAGTGCTGAGAAATACAGGCAGATACTTATCCATCATGCAATACCATCATGGAGGCGTATGATTGGCCCCAAATTTATTCTGCAGCAGGACAACGACCCCAAACATACAGCCAATGTCATTAAGAACCATCTTCAGCATAAAGAAGAACAAGAAGTCCTGGAAGTGATGGTATGGCCCCCACAGAGCCCTGACCTCACCATCATGGAGTCTGTCTGGGATTACATGAAGAGACAGAAGGATTAGAGGAAGCCTACATCCACAGAAGATCTGTGGTTAGTTCTCCAAGATGTTTGGAACAACCTACCAGCACAGTTCCTTCAAACACTGTGTGCAAGTGTAGCTAGAAAATTGATGCTGTTTTGAAGGCAAAGGGTGTTCACACCAAATATTGATTTGATTTAGATTTCTCTTCTGTTCATTCACTGCATTTTGTTAATTGATGAAAATAAACACTTCCATTTTTGAAAGCATTCTTAGTTTACAGCATTTTTTCACACTTGCCTAAAACTTTTACCCAGTACTGTATATCCATCTCAAACCAATATATGATGATATTATATATAGTGGGCTCCAAGAATCAGAGAGCACTTTCACAGAATGGGGGAAAATAGACTAAAATATTTAAAATTAATTAAATAAATTAGAAAACCGTAGATAAGCAAATATAACTTTTATGTGTATTGCTTTAATAAACTTGCATTAATAATTAAATATATATTGTTAATATATTAACATTCATCACATATTTTAAAGATGTGTACAAATACAGTATTCACTGTGGGTATTTCATACACGTTATACGCTTATCTCTTCATATGTCCAGAGGATGTATATATGTGATTATAATATATTCTCCTATAGGTGACACATAATCCAAAATCCCTCTTGATATAGGGATCTATATGTCCTATTACATATCTGTATGGGGTCCTTCATGTGTGACCTCTGACCTTCTCTGTGCTGATGTTAGAACATGTGGATGCAGTGGAGAGACTGTCAGCTCTTTTGGATTTTCTCTGTCAAATGAACAAAGTGAAGCATCAACATGTTCACATGACTGCAGCAGTTTTTACTCACTCTTACATTTTCTTTGTAAAATGTGTCTCAGTTTGTTTCATAAACTGCTGTCAAATGTTTCCACAATCATTTAGTGCTACTAGTGTTAGTGTTGGTAGAGTATTTGTTTTATTCACATGTGTAGATGCCTTTGAAAACATTGAAAGTTGGATTGAGAATTTATTTACATTTGATTTTGTGTGAATGATTATGAATATTGTGAGAGATGTACTACGTCATGGGAGTGAATGGATGTGGCAAAATTAAACAGAAATAAAGCAAAGAAATTGAAAGAGAGACAGGAAAACATTTCAGTACATTTCTTTTACATCTGGAAAATGCCTCAGTTTTAAGTAGGTTATCTCAATTTATTGAGATGTGGATTCCAAAAAGATTCACTGCACATTTAAGGAAATAGGGAGAATCTAGAAATCCTGAAGAAAACTTTTGATCTTATTAATTAAAAAGTTAAGGAAGGAAAATTAAGATTTTGTGGTGTATAGTAGGAATTCATCCACATACAGGCTGATTTCATGATGATGTGAAATGATTGATGCCTGGGATGTTGATGAATTTCCCGAATCATAAAAGCAGGGTTTCAATTAAAGTGATCAGAGTAGTGTGAAAAAATCATACAGGTCTGATTAATACTTGTGATTATATTTGAATCAGTATATATCTACTTGTATCATGAGACTGTACTAATGTGTGTGTGTTTGTGTGTGTATGTGTGTGTGTGTCCTCAGTGAACTGTATCAGTCTCTGCAGTTGCTTCCAGCTGCAGCAGTCAGTTCAGTTTCTGTTCAGTCTGACTGAGGGAGGTTTTTGTACGATGCTTTTTCACTGTGTGAACACATACTGACTGTTGATTTCATGATAACTCTGACAGTAGTAAACTCCTGCATCTTCAGTCTGGACTCCACTGATGGTCAGAGTGAAGTCAGAGTTTGATCCACTGCCTGTAAAACGACCTGGAATCCCTGATTCTCGAGTGGAAGCAGCGTAAATAAGGAGTTTAGGTTTTTCTCCATCTCTCTGTTGGTACCACGCTAACGCATGGTAGCTGCTCCATGTATAAACAGCCTGACTGGTCCTACAGCTGATGGTGACGGAGCCTCCCAGAGCAGAGCTCACTGCTCCAGGCTGAGTCACTGTGACCTGTCCTCTGGACTCTGAGGACACAGAGACAGAAACATAAAGCAGCGTCATGGTTTTGTCGGCTTCATTTCAGAGGGACGGATGTTGATAGAGGAAAGGAGTTTGATTCTCTGGACTTTACCTGTGAAGCAGCAGCAGAGGAGAGTCCAGATGAGGACAGAGACCAAAGTCATGTTTCTGATGAGGAGGATTTCTGTGTCTTCTGTTGTCATGAAGGACAGCTGTCAGTCATCCAGTCTTCAACTCTCAGGACTATAAACTCTCCCAGAGCACTGGAGCATGGTGCTGCTGATGCAAAGTGGCTCTCTATGGAAATGCTCTGACTGACTCCAGCAGGGACTTGGATCACTCTGATCATGCTGTTTATCAATGGATCAATCAGTTGATCAGAGTATTGATCAGGATGTGTTAATACCTATTTCCATGCAGTTTAGGGTCCATGTGTTTGAATCACTTTCATTCTGATTTGATTTTCTTATATTTTATTAAACAGCTGCAAGATATAGATTTTTATATAAAATTAATAAATATAGAATATATTGACAATTTTATGAATATTGTTCTGTGGTTGATATTTCTCACACCTGCTGAAAAAATATTTAAAAATATTCATTCTGGCGAGTTTGTTTGTTTCAGAGTCAGAGAGCCGTGTCTCTCTACAGTGAGAGGTTTTTGTACGACGGCTCAATGACTTTGTATCACTGTGGTACACGTTTGGTGGAGGAACCAGACTGGATGTTGGAAGTAAGTTAATGTTTTGTATTTTTTATAGATCAATTTGCAGCTTTTTCATTTCTTACATGTTGAAAACACTAGAGGAATTTCAAAGGTTGTTGTTTCCACTTTGTTTTCAACATTCAACAGTTTAGTTTTTCTGAATCCAACCAGGGTAATACCGATTTTTCCTATTAGAAATTTGATAAAAACAACCGGCAATTAATGAAATAAATACAAATGTAATTATTTGATTCAAAGTTTTATAATGAGAACTTGTAGATTTAGTTCAGTCTGACAGAGTCAGAGAGCCGTGTCTCTCTACAGTGAGAGGTTTTTGTACGACGGCTCAATGACTTTGTATCACTGTGGTGGACTTTTGGTGGAGGAACCAGACTGGATGTTGGAAGTAAGTTTTTACACAAATACTAAAGAAACATTAATGTAACGTAATGTTGTAAATTCAGTTTCTTAATATTTGCAGCAGATAAAATGATGGTGTTTATTCATCAGACTTTGAGTATTAATGTTTTTATTTCTCCTCCTTCATCATGGAGGTGAACTCAGAGCAGCTTTACTGAACTTCTCTTTACACATTCCTGTCATGCTGAAATTGAAGTTCAACTGTACAAAAGATCAAAGTTTGATTATTTTTAAATATGTTTTCTAAAATTGATTTATACATTTAAAACCTAAAAGACATTTAATGAATTAAAATTCACCTCATTTAGATGAGTATTGAAAAATGTTGTCATGCTGCACATTATGTAAAATCTGACATTGCTTCATGCTGTCATACTCTGTGTCCAATGTAGTTTGAAATAACTTCAAACCTTTTTGAAACGATGACTGAATTCAACATGAGGAACATTTGATGGTTGTCAGATTATTTTATGTATTTGCTTGTTTCCTCTGAAAAGTGAAGTTTTTGATTACTGAATTTATTGATAATTTTTATGAAGAAGTTAAAAATAATTGTGCCAAATCTCCTTCTGGTGTTTCCAGTGTAGTTTGATATATTTCAGGTCAAACTGTATGATGATTGTCTCTGTGCTGATGTGCATGAGAGGCTTCTTAAAGGGAAGTGAAACAATGTGAGTGAGTGACTGGTGGAGCAGAAAAACCATCTGACAGAAACTCCTTAAAGGAGGAAATCAACTGTCACACAGTAAAGGTGTCCAGGTGTCTGCTGTTTGATTGACAGATTCTGATTGTTGTCTCCTAGGTGACGCCCGTCCCACCCTGACGGTGCTGCCCCCCTCCAGTGAGGAGCTGCAGCAGGAGAAGGTCACAGTCCTGTGCCTGGCCAACAAGGGCTTCCCCTCAGACTGGAGTCTGGCCTGGAAGGTGGAGGGCAGCAGCAGCAGCAGCAGCTGGGAGGAGAGCAGGAGCCCCGGGGTGCTGGAGAAGGACGGCCTCTACAGCTGGAGCAGCACCCTGAGGCTCCCTGCAGACCAGTGGAGCAAGCTGGGCTCTGTGACCTGTGAGGCCACCCAGGGCTCCCAGACTCCGCTCTCAGAGACACTGAGGAGAGACCAGTGTTCCCAGTCCTGACCTGACTCACTGGGACTCTGCTACTGGTTTTATTCTCTTCTCTGTCGCACTGTCTCTCTCTCTTTTATTTCTCATTTCAGTAACAATATTTACGACCTTCTCACAGTGTTTCCACATTGTTTCTGTGTTTCTAAAAAATAAAAATCTGTTCATCAAATCATTTTCATACTTACTGTTTATTCATTGTGTACATTAGCTCAGTCACAACTCCTCATTATTCTCCAACTGGTACAAGCCAGTGATGGAAGTTGCAGTCCATAATTTGTGATCAATAATCAATCAGAATCAATAAGGACTTATTCATGAGTGTAAAGTGTCTCTTCTATATTCATGGCAGATTTTTCTTCAGTATTAACATTTGTAACTAAAACCATTGAAGGAACATTTCAATGAAGAATCATCCAGTCATTTCTTGTTACTGAAGTGTGTCATAGTGAGAACTCTCACATTGTTTTACTCGTAGCTTTTTCTAGAGAATTCAAAAATCCTTTAAATAGAACAAAGATACTCAAAAAATAAAATGTTATGATTGTGAAACAAGAAGCAACATGTCCTCAGCATGTAGAGATATAAAGTGGATGGAATCTCTCCTTCTAATCTTGGAAGTATGAAGAATTAAAGTGTTACTGAATTAAATTCTCCATGAATCTTTTTCTATTTCAATGATAAAATACTTTTTTTTTGGAACATAAAACATACAAATTGATCAAAATATGTCACAGAGGAATAATAAGTAACTTTATATGAAGTAAATTATATCTTATTAAAGTTTTCCAATTTATTTACTCAGTGAATATATTTGAGTTTTTGAGGAAATGTTATGAGATAACTCTGTTGGTTTTCACATTATCAAACTTAAACTAAGGTTAGCTTTGATCAGCAGAATGGTCCAAAGCCAATGTTAATGGAAGAATTAACAGAAAAACCTTCTAGATTAAATACAGTATATTGAGAGTTAAAAAGTTCAAAGTAGATCAAAGATAGGCATTTAACTGTGAAGGCTAGGGAAAGGTTAAGAGGCAGTGTGTGTGTTTGTGTGTGTGTGTGTGTGTGTGTGTGTGTGTGTGTGTGTGTGTGTGTGTGTGTGTGTGTGTGTGTGTGTGTGTGTGTGTGTCCTCAGTGAACTGTATCAGTCTCTGCAGTAGCTTCCAGCTGCAGCAGTCACTTCAGTTTCTGTTCAGTCTGACTGAGGGAGGTTTTTGTACGACGCTTTTTCACTGTGTGAACACATACTGACTGTTGATTTCATGAAAACTCTGACAGTAGTAAACTGCTGCATCTTCAGTCTGGACTCCACTGATGGTCAGAGTGAAGTCAGAGTTTGATCCACTGCCTGTAAAACGAGCTGGAATCCCTGATTCACGAGTGGTAGCATAGTAAATAAGGAGTTTAGGTTTTTCTCCATCTCTCTGTTGGTACCAGGCTAAACAATGTTTGTTGCTATAAACATAAACAGCCTGACTGGTCCTACAGCTGATGGTGACGGAGCCTCCCAGAGCAGAGCTCACTGCTCCAGGCTGAGTCACTGTGACCTGTCCTCTGGACTCTGAGGACACAGAGACAGAAACATAAAGCAGCGTCATGGTTTTGTCGGCTTCATTTCAGAGGGACGGATGTTGATGGAGGAGAGGAGTTTGATTCTCTGGACTTTACCTGTGAAGCAGCAGCAGAGGAGAGTCCAGATGAGGACGGAGACCAAAGTCATGTTTCTGATGAGGAGGATTTCTGTGTCTTCTGTTGTCATGAAGGACAGCTGTCAGTCATCCAGTCTTCAACTCTCAGGACTATAAACTCTCCCAGAGCACTGGAGCATGGTGCTGCTGATGCAAAGTGGCTCTCTATGGAAATGCTCTGACTGACTCCAGCAGGGACTTGGTTGTTTGTTGCTGACACATTATTACATGTAAAATGATTCATGTGAAAGGAAAAAATGACAACGGTAATGGTGTAAGTATGACCAGTGATCTGATCAGTACATTGTAAAGAGAGTAGAACCAATACTATACTGAGATTACAGGTGTGTGTGATGGACATCTTAACTCTGTGTATTTTAAATTAGGTGGTAGTTGCCAGAAAACCTGCTTTAGTTCCTGATCAGATTCTGGGTTAAAAGAGGAGAAAATAATGGTATCACAATATTTTGTAGATTCTCATCTGCAGATAAATTCATTTCATGGTGGTGAGAAGAAGTGAGTGGTAACGACTTACAGATCTGTCACATGTTGGAGTAGTTTTAATGCAACCAACACATTCATTATGTTGCTTTCACTTACTGCTTCATGCACTCATGCACTCATGCACATTCCAGTAAGAGGCTGAGGATCTGCTGATCCCAGGTCTGCTGCTACTCCACTAGGCCACGCCCCTCACGACTCTGTTCTTGTGCTCCATTTCACCATCAGTCATGAACAAGACCCAGATTAAACTCCTTTACTAACCCCCAATCCTGTCTTCTAGCAGAGAACCATGGTCTCAGACTTGAAGGTGCTGACTTTAATCTCGGCTTCTTCACACTCGCCTGCAATCTGCCCGAGTGCTGAAGGTCACCGTCTCATGAAGCAAACAGAACCACATCATCTGCAAAGAGAAGAGATGCAATTCTGAGGTTCCCAAACCGGACACTCTCATCACTCCTGCTGTGTCTTGAGATCCTGTCCACTGTCACAAACAGCGTCGGAAACAAAGATCAGCCTTGACGGAGTCCAACACCCACTGAAAATGTGGACGTCATTGGCATTAGGTTCAGTCTCTTTGCCACACAGGCAGGCTAAGGCGGGGACCTGGGAGAGCTGATGTCAGTCATATCCACATCAAAGAGAAGAAAAGCTAAAGACGGTGGTGTGCTGGTATGTTTTCTTATTAAACTGCTTGATACCGAAGTTGTTTCTTCAGTCATTACTTTGGTTCTCAAACTCAAGTAGTTACTCTGATCACTACTTTTACCTGAGTGCTTGTTTTTACAAAGTAACAGTACTTGTACGTGAGTGCAGTTTTTAAATACTCCAGCAAACTCTGAGACAGAAGTTTTCACTAAAATATACTTTGCATTATAAATATACTGAATGTTACACTGACATTAATCCAATGAAATAGCTATATTTACAACTGAGGTCAGGTTTGTATATGAACCAGCCTTTGCTGAAGTAGGATTGTAATAGAACCTGGAGGGAATAAAATAAAAGAAATGGTCTGAAGGGCCCTGAGAGCAATGGTGTTGGAGTAGCAGCCGTAGTGAGGCCCAGGTTGAGGATAGATAGGAGCCTTAGCTTTAGGGTAGACAGGAGACTTTGAGGATAGACAGGAGACCTAGGTTGGGGATTGATAGGAGGCTTCTGGACACCTGGCACTACTACTTTGCCCTGGCATGCCTGGTTTGGGGAGGGTCCACACGTTCTGAACACCATTGTTCCCAAGGCGTTGATAGGTAAAAAGGAACTATATATGATGATGCACAGGCTCTCTGTCTTCAGTTCACATCTGGATCTGATTTCACTTTTGTTCTTGTGAAAGAATAAATTCTATTGGATTGGACTCTGATCATATCCAGTGACTTCTTCTTTTTTGCCTCCAGTAAAAGTGCAGTTTTGTAGAAAGTGTTTGTGAAGAGGTCTTGACTGAAACTCTGGCCCAGACCTGGACTTTTTCTCTACAACACATGGAAGTCATCTTCAGTCACAGCTGGACAGATTTTTTTGTCTCAAGTTCACGTAGCAACAGCTGTGAGCAGCAACGTGAGTTTTCTGAAGGTCTTCATGTTGCACTTGAACAACGTCTCGTTCATGCTGAAAACTATTTCAACAAAAGTCCACTCCAGCTGTTCTGGAGATTTGGATTAAATGACATGATCTTCCTCAGCAGATTGAGTTTGTACATTTGTCATGGAATTTTTTTTAGTTCAAAGCAATGTGGAAAGGAAAGTGTCAGAAATAGTCAGAGGAACGACATTTTAACATCTGTATTTCAAACTGTTTAAACTATGTTGTCCATATAAAACAGTGAGTGTAACCAGACGACCTGCTTTGATTACTGATCAGGTTTGAGGCTGGGAGTTGGGAAGAAGATTATGTTGTGATGAATAGTAGAATGTGAATGGTATTGAGTGTTTGGAATAGATCATGATGGAAGAGACCAGGGGACCAGCGTATAATAAGATACATCATGGATCAAAAAGATACGGATGTCTAGTGAAACTTTATACAGATATTAATACAGTTGAAGGTGAATGTTGACTCAGTTTTATAGTTAGTTCTGATGGTTAGGGTTAGGGAATGCATTATATCAATTAGTGTCCTTGCAAAGATAGAAGTACAAGTGTGTGTGTGTGTGTGTGTGTGTGTGTGTGTGTGTGTGTCCTCAGTGAACTGTATCAGTCTCTGCAGTAGCTTCCAGCTGCAGCAGTCAGTTCAGTTTCTGTTCAGTCTGACTGAGGGAGGTTTTTGTACGACGCTTTTTCACTGTGTGAACACCCACAGACTGTTGATGTAATGTGCACTCATACAGTAGTAAACTGCTGCATCTTCAGTCTGGACTCCACTGATGGTCAGAGTGAAGTCAGAGTTTGATCCACTGCCTGTAAAACGACCTGGAATCCCGGATTCTCAAGTGGAAGCATAGTAAATAAGGAGTTTAGGTTTTTCTCCATCTCTCTGTTGGTACCAGGCTAAAAAGTCTGAGTTATAAACAGCCTGATTGGTTCTACAGCTGATGGTGACGGAGCCTCCCAGAGCAGAGCTCACTGCTCCAGACTGAGTCACTGTGACCTGTCCTCTGGACTCTGAGGACACAGAGACAGAAACATAAAGCAGCGTCATGGTTTTGTCGGCTTCATTTCAGAGGGACGGATGTTGATGGAGGAGAGGAGTTTGATTCTCTGGACTTTACCTGTGAAGCAGCAGCAGAGGAGAGTCCAGATGAGGACGGAGACCAAAGTCATGTTTCTGATGAGGAGGATTTCTGTGTCTTCTGTTGTCATGAAGGACAGCTGTCAGTCATCCAGTATTCAACTCTCAGGACTATAAACTCTCCCAGAGCACTGGAGCATGGTGCTGCTGATGCAAAGTGGCTCTCTATGGAAATGCTCTGACTGACTCCAGCAGGGACTTGGATCACTCTGATCATGCTGTTTTATCAATGGATCAATCAGCTGATCAGAGTATTGATCAGGATGTGTTAATACTTATTTCCATGTACTTTAGGTTTTATGTGTTTGAGTAACTTTTACTTTGATTGTCTTTTCTGTTATTTTAATGAATTGCTGAAAAAGGTAGATTTTACTTTAAAATGAATAAATATGGAAAAATTACGAATCTAAAATTGTTGTGTTGTGTTATTGTCCTTTTTTAAACAAGCAGACAAAATATTAAATCAGAATAATTTTGGTGAGTTTGTTTGTTTGAGAGGTTTTTGTACGGCGGCTCAATGAGTTTGTGTCACTGTGGAACACGTTTGGTGGAGGAACCAGACTGGATGTTAACTGTAAGAACATTTGTCTCTTTTAATAACTCAATTTCTGTTTCTATTGATTTAATTAATAACTATAGACATTATTGTAATATTTTAGCTGAGATTTGGTATTTAATTTAACTGCAGTGATTTTTCACTGCGTCACAGTGTCTTTACACTTGAAACTAAAATCTTCTTCCGTTAAACATTTTGTCAGTGAAACAGTTTTCAGGAGAAATATGGGCTGGGAATAAACATATTCCATATTGAGAAAATATTGTTATTAGTCTTTAAATTTCAGCCCAAGTACTGGGACAAATATTTCTCACATTGTTTTTATTTGATCTTCTCAATGAACCTCATTTTTTATACAATGTGTGGAATAAAAAAACATCACTGTTATATTTTGAAATGATTCTGTATGAGCAGGATTCATTTGATGAGTTTCAATGTGTAAATCAGTCGTTGACAAAATTAATTTTGATTGAACAAAGTAGACAGAGTCCATCCCAGTCTTTTGTCTTTTAAAAAAGAAACCTTTCAGACGTTTTACTGAAACCTGTCTGTTGTTACGGTTTAGCAGTGATGCCTGTCTGTTGCCATGGTTACTGGGCTCAGAGAGGGAAGTGAAAATCTGAAGAGCAGTTTCATCCAATCTGAGGACGACCAACAGAAGTAGTTGCCTCCTCTGCTGCAGTCCACAGGAGGGAGTTTAGTTTCATAAAAACTTTGTTACTATCTCTCTCTGCAGTGGGTCGAGTTGCACCCACCCTGACGGTGCTGCCCCCCTCCAGTGAGGAGCTGCAGCAGGAGAAGGTCACAGTCCTGTGCCTGGCCAACAAGGGCTTCCCCTCAGACTGGAGTCTGGCCTGGAAGGTGGAGGGCAGCAGCAGCAGCAGCAGCTGGGAGGAGAGCAGGAGCCCCGGGGTGCTGGAGAAGGACGGCCTCTACAGCTGGAGCAGCACCCTGACTCAAGGACATTGTTGTTGCTTGGTGATGATCAGAAAAAGAAATGATTGGATCAATTGATTCATTCAAACTCTCTCAGTTCAAACAGACAGTGTCTCAGTGTAGCAGTCACATCCTAAACCCTGGTGGGAGCTAAAGGTATGGATGGTCATATAAAGACTTTTTGAGACTTGATTTCTCATATACAAATTTAATATATGGACATATATTCAATTTCCATCTATGGATGCTTATATTTTAGACATGTATTACATGAATATTCATTACTGTGTAAAAGTTTTAGGCAGGTGTGAAAAAATGCTGTAAACTAAGATGCTTTCAAAAATATAAATAATAATTGTCTATTCTTATTTGTCAATTATACCAAACAGGTGCTAATGATCGTCAGTTTCACATGTAGGTTGAAACACAGTCATTAACTGAAACAGAAACAGCTGTGTAAGAGGCTTAAAACTGGGTGAGGAACAGCCAAACTCTGCTACCAAGGTGAGGTTGTGGAAGACAGTTTCATGTCACAGGTCATACACCATGGCAAGACTGAGCACAGCAACAAGACCCAAAGTAGTTATACTGCATCAGCAAGGTCTCTCCCAGACAAAGATTTCAAAGCAGACTGGGGTTTCAAGATGTGCTGTTCAAGCTCTTTTGAAGAAGCATAAAGAAACGGGCAACGTTGAGGATCGTAGAAGCAGTGGTCGGCCAAGGAAACTTAGTGCAGCAGATGAAAAACACATGAAGCTTATTTCTCTTCGAAGATGTCCAGCAGTGCCATCAGCTCAGAACTGGCAGAAACCGGTGGGACCCTGGTAAACCCATCTACTGTCCGGAGAAGTCTGGCCAGACGTGGTTTTCATGGAAGAGTTGCAGCCGAAAAGCCATACCTCCGACATGGAAACAAGGCCAAGAGACTCAACTATGCATGAAAACATAGGAACTGGGGTGCAGAAAAATGGCAGCAGGTGCTCTGGACTGAGGAGTCAAAATTTGAAATATCTGACTGTAGCAGAAGGCAGTTTGTTCGCCGAAGGGCTGGAGAGCAGAACAATAACAAGTATCTGCAGGCAACAGTGAAGCATGGTGGAGGTTCCTTGCAAGTTAGGGGCTGCATTTCTGCAAATGGAGCTGGAGATTTGGTCAGGATTAATGGTGTCCTCAATGCTGAGAAATACAGGCAGATACTTATCCATCATGCAATACCATCAGGGAGGCGTATGATTGGCCCCAAATTTATTCTGCAGCAGGACAACGACCCCAAACATACAGCCAATGTCATTAAGAACTATCTTCAGCGTAAAGAAGAACAAGAAGTCCTGGAAGTGATGGTATGGCCCCCACAGAGCCCTGACCTCACCATAATGGAGTCTGTCTGGGATTACATGAAGAGACAGAAGGATTAGAGGAAGCCTACATCCACAGAAGATCTGTGGTTAGTTCTCCAAGATGTTTGGAACAACCTACCAGCAGAGTTCCTTCAAACACTGTGTGCAAGTGTAGCTAGAAGAATTGATGCTGTTTTGAAGGCAAAGGGTGTTCACACCAAATATTGATTTGATTTAGATTTCTCTTCTGTTCATTCACTGCATTTTGTTAATTGATGAAAATAAACACTTCCATTTTTGAAAGCATTCTTAGTTTACAGCATTTTTTGAAAATGAAATATGAAGGCACTGGACCTGAAGGCGAAGGAATTAAAAGATGTGATTGGCCCAGTCCAGTCTCAAATAAGACAAAACTAATGGGTCGGCCCACAAGCAAAGCGCCCGGTCTGCCAGAAGACCAGTCCAGCCCTGATTTTCAGTATCTTACCAAGTTTGTTTTCTGTTCTTTCAGACAATAGGGAATGTGCAATGAGTTACGTGAAAGGCCCCAGATGCACCAAATGTTTCTTATTAAACGCAGGCGTTTTCTTGTTTCCATTAAAATTGAATAAAATCATATGTAATAGAAAAATCATTTTCTGCACTTTGTATAACCCGTTGTGAACTTTGTGCGACCTGGCTTTGTGTATCCATGAATGTGAATCTGTTGCCACATGTATGCTCCTTATCTGGTACTGTCCGGTACAAACTAGGGAGCAGTTTATCCTCGTACATACACCTGCTTCTTCTTGGCAGTTAGACACACACACATCCCGACCCTGCCTCCTTCTTTCTTTTTTTCTAGAAAGTTCACGTACACTCTTGGTTTGATATCAGTCTGCAGTTGCACTCTGTGTGACTGTACACTGATCCTTTGCAAAGCTCTTATTAAAATATACGAAAAAACTTGATCATTTCATCAACTGTTCATTTTCAGATTTCCATCACACAACGACTCTGATAGTGGAATGACAACTGTGAAAAAAACTAAGAAGGAATTGATAGAAAGGCAGGAAAACATTACAATACATTGATTTTACATGTGGAATATACCTGAGTCTTAAGTAGGTTATCTGACTTTATTGAAATTAGATTCTGAAGAAAGATTCATTGCACATTTAAGAAAAGAGAGAGAATCCAGAAATCCTGTTTTAACTTCTGATCTTATAAAAAACTTAAGGAAGGGAATTGAAGATTTTCTGGTGTATAGTAGGAAGTCATCATCATACAGGCGGATGTTATGATGATGTGAGATGATTGATACCTGGGATGTTGATAAATTTCCTAAATCATAAAAGCAGGAGTCAGAGTAGTGTGAAAAAATCATAGAGGTCCAATTAATATTTATGATTATATTTGAATCAGTATATATCTACTTGTATCATGAGACTATACTAATGTTTGTGTGTGTGTGTGTGTGTGTGTGTGTGTGTGTGTGTGTGTGTGTGTGTGTGTGTGTGTCTGTGTGTGTGTGTGTGTGTGTGTGTCCTCAGTGAACTGTATCAGTCTCTGCAGTAGCTTCCAGCTGCAGCAGTCAGTTCAGTTTCTGTTCAGTCTGACTGAGGGAGGTTTTTGTACGACGCTTTTTCACTGTGTGAACACCCACTGACTGTTGATATAGTGGAGACTCTGACAGTAGTAAACTGCTGCATCTTCAGTCTGGACTCCACTGATGGTCAGAGTGAAGTCAGAGTTTGATCCACTGCCTGTAAAACGACCTGGAATCCCTGATGCTCGAGTGGAAGCATCGTAAATAAGGAGTTTAGGTTTTTCTCCATCTCTCTGTTGGTACCAGGATAAACGATGTTTGTTGCTATAAACATGAACAGCCTGACTGGTCCTACAGCTGATGGTGACGGAGCCTCCCAGAGCAGAGCTCACTGCTCCAGGCTGAGTCACTGTGACCTGTCCTCTGGACTCTGAGGACACAGAGACAGAAACATAAAGCAGCGTCATGGTTTTGTCGGCTTCATTTGAGTTTGATTCTCTGGACTTTACCTGTGAAGCAGCAGCAGAGGAGAGTCCAGATGAGGACGGAGACCAAAGTCATGTTTCTGATGAGGAGGATTTCTGTGTCTACTGTTGTCATGAAGGACAGCTGTCAGTCATCCAGTCTTCAACTCTCAGGACTATAAACTCTCCCAGAGCACTGGAGCATGGTGCTGCTGATGCAAAGTGGCTCTCTATGGAAATGCTCTGACTGACTCCAGCAGGGACTTTGTTGTTTGTTGCTGACACATTATTACATGTAAAATGATTCATGTGAAAGGAAAAAATGACAACGGTAATGGTGTAAGTATGACCAGTGATCTGATCAGTACATTGTAAAGAGAGTAGAGCCAATACTATGCTGAGATTACAGGTGTGTTTGATGGACATCTTAACTCTGTGTATTTTAAATTAGGTGGTAGTTGCCAGGAAACTTATTTTAGTTCCTGATCAGATTCTGGGCTAAAAGAGGAGAAAATAATGGTATCACAATATTTTGTAGATTCTCATCTGCAGATAAATTCATTTCATGGTGGTGAGAAGAAGTGGGTGGTAACGACTTACAGATCTGTTACATGTTGGAGTAGTTTTAATGCAGCCAACACAGTCATTATGTTGCTTTCACTTACTGCTTCATGCACTCATGCACATTCCAGTAAGAGGCTGAGGATCTGCTGATCCCAGGTCTGCTGCGACTCCACTAGGCCACGCCCCTCATGACTCTGTTCTTGTGCTCCATTTCACCATCAGTCATGAACAAGACCCAGATTAAACTCCTTTACTAACCCCCACTCCTGTCTTCTAGCAGAGGACCATGGTCTCAGACTTGAAGGTGCTGACTTTAATCTCGGCTGCTTCACACTCGCCTGCAATCTGCCCGAGTGCTGAAGGTCACCGTCTCATGAAGCAAACAGAACCACATCATCTGCAAAGAGAAGGGATGCAATTCTGAGGTTCCCAAACCGGACACTCTCATCACTCCTGCTGTGTCTTGAGATCCTGTCCACTGTCAAAAACAGCATCAGAAACAAAGATCAGCCTTGACGGAGTCCAACACCCACTGAAAATGTGGACGTCATTGGCATTAGGTTCATTCTCTTTGCCACACAGGCAG
Source organism: Seriola aureovittata (assembly GCF_021018895.1). Classification (NCBI taxonomy): domain Eukaryota; kingdom Metazoa; phylum Chordata; class Actinopteri; order Carangiformes; family Carangidae; genus Seriola; species Seriola aureovittata. The sequence goes on from NC_079379.1 coordinate 5,402,247, forward strand.
GCTAAGGCGGGGACCTGGGAGAGCTGATGTCAGTCATATCCACATCAAAGAAAAGAAAAGCTAAAGACGGTGGTGTGCTGGTATGTTTTCTTATTAAACTGCTTGATACCGAAGTTGTTTCTTCAGTCATTACTTTGGTTCTCAAACTCAAGTAGTTACTCTGATCACTACTTTTACCTGAGTGCTTGTTTTTACAAAGTAACAGTACTTGTACGTGAGTGCAGTTTTTAAATACTCCGGCAAACTCTGAGACAGAAGTTTTCACTAAAATATACTTTGCATTATAAATATACTGAATGTTACACTGACATTAATCCAATGAAATAGCTATATTTACAACTGAGGTCAGGTTTGTATGCGAACCAGCCTTTGCTGAAGTAGGATTGTTATAGAACCTGGAGGGAATAAAATAAAAGAAATGGTCTGAAGGGCCCTGAGAGCAATGGTGTTGGAGTAGCAGCCGTAGCGAGGCCCAGGTTGAGGATAGATAGGAGCCTTAGCTTTAGGGTAGACAGGAGACTTTGAGGATAAACAGGAGACCTAGGTTGGGGATAGATAGGAGGCCTCTGGACACCTGGCACTACTACTATGCCCTGGCATGCCTGGTTTGGGGAGGGTCCACACGTTCTGAACACCATTGTTCCCAAGGCGTTGATAGGTAAAAAGGAACTATATATGATGATGCACAGGCTCTCTGTCTTCAGTTCACATCTGGATCTGATTTCACTTTTGTTCTTGTGAAAGAATAAATTCTATTGGATTGGACTCTGATCATATCCAGTGACTTCTATTTTGAATCTTTTTTGACTCCAGTAAAAGTGCAGTTTTGTAAAAAGTGTTTGTGAAGAGGTCTAGACTGAAACTCTGGCCCAGACCTGGACTTTTTCTCTACAACACATGGAAGTCATCTTCAGTCACAGCTGGACAGATTTTTTGTCTCAAGTTCATGTAGGAACAGCTGTGAGCAGCAACGTGAGTTTTCTGAAGGTCTTCATGTTGCACTTGAACAACTTCTCGTTCATGCTGAAAACTATTTCAATAAAAGTCCACTCCAGCTGTTCTGGAGCTTTGGATTAAATGACATGATCTTCCTCAGCAGATTGAGTTTGTACATTTGTCATGGAATTTTTTTTAGTTCAAAGAAATGTGGAAAGGAACGTGTCAGAAATAGTCAGAGGAACGACATTTTAACATCTGTATTTCAAACTGTTTAAACTATGTTGTCCATATAAAACAGTGAGTGTATCCAGACGACCTGCTTTGATTACTGATCAGGTTTGAGGCTGGGAGTTGGGAAGAAGATTATGTTGTGATGAATAGTAGAATGTGAATGGTCTTGAGTGTTTGGAATAGATCATGATGGAAGAGACCAGTGGACCAGCGTATAATAAGATACATCATGGATCAAAAAGATACGGATGTCTTGTGAAACTTTATACAGAGATTAATACAGTTGAAGGTGAATGTTGACTCAGTTTTATAGTTAGTTCTGATGGTTAGGGTTAGGGAATGCATTATATCAATTAGTGTCCTTGCAAAGATAGAAGTACAAGTGTGTGTGTGTGTGTGTGTGTGTGTCCTCAGTGAACCGTATCAGTCTCTGCAGTAGCTTCAAGCTGCAGCAGTCAGTTCAGTTTCTGTTCAGTCTGACTGAGGGAGGTTTTTGTACGACGCTTTTTCACTGTGTGAACACAGCTTGACTGTTGATGTAATGTTCACTCTGACAGTAGTAAACTGCTGCATCTTCAGTCTGGACTCCACTGATGGTCAGAGTGAAGTCAGAGTTTGATCCACTGCCTGTAAAACGACCTGGAATTCCTGATTCTCGAGTGGAAGCATAATAAATAAGGAGTTTAGGTTTTTCTCCATCTCTCTGTTGGTACCAGGCTAAACAATGTTTGTTGCTATAAACATAAACAGCCTGACTGGTCCTACAGCTGATGGTGACGGAGCCTCCCAGAGCAGAGCTCACTGCTCCAGACTGAGTCACTGTGACCTGTCCTCTGGACTCTGAGGACACAGAGACAGAAACATAAAGCAGCGTCATGGTTTTGTCGGCTTCATTTCAGAGGGACGGATGTTGATAGAGGAGAGGAGTTTGATTCTCTGGACTTTACCTGTGAAGCAGCAGCAGAGGAGAGTCCAGATGAGGACGGAGACCAAAGTCATGTTTCTGATGAGGAGGATTTCTGTGTCTTCTGTTGTCATGAAGGACAGCTGTCAGTCATCCAGTCTTCAACTCTCAGGACTATAAACTCTCCCAGAGCACTGGAGCATGGTGCTGCTGATGCAAAGTGGCTCTCTATGGAAATGCTCTGACTGGCTCCAGCAGGGACTTGGATCACTCTGATCATGCTGTTTATCAATGGATCAATCAGTTGATCAGAGTATTGATCAGGATGTATTAATACTTATTTCCATGTGGTTTAGGTTTCATGTCTGAGTAACTTTTTTTCTGATTTTGTTTTCTTACATATATATTATATATATTAAAATTGAAGCAAAAGCTTGATTTTTCTGTAAAATGAATAAATGTAGAATATTGTTAATTTTATAAATATTGTTCTGTGGTTGTCATTTCTCACACCTGCTGAAAAAATATTACTAACAGACTGATTCTGGTGAGTTTGTTTGTTTCAGAGTCAGAGAGCCGTGTCTCTCTACAGTGAGAGGTTTTTGTACGACGGCTCAATGACTTTGTATCACTGTGGTGGACTTTTGGTGGAGGAACCAGACTGGATGTTGGAAGTAAGTTTTTACACAAATACTAAAGAAACATTAATGTAACATAATGTTGTAAATTCAGTTTCTTAATATTTGCAGCAGATAAAATGATGGTGTTTATTCATCAGACTTTGAGTATTAATGTTTTTATTTCTCCTCCTTCATCATGGAGGTGAACTCAGAGCAGCTTTACTGAACTTTTCCTTACACATTCCTGTCATGCTGAAATTGAAGTTCAACTGTAGAAAAGATCAAACTTTAATTATTTTCAAATATGTTTTCTAATATGTATTTATACATTTAAAACTTGAAAGACATTTAATGAATTAAAATTCACCTCATTTAGATGAGTATTGAAAAATGTTGTCATGCTGCACATTATGTAAAATCTGACATTGCTTCATGCTGTCATACTCTGTGTCCAATGTAGTTTGAAATAACTTCAAAACTTTTTGAAACGACTGAATTCAACATGAGGAACATTTGATGGTTGTCAGATTATTTTATGTATTTGCTTCTTTCCTCTGAAAAGTGAAGTTTTTGATTAGAACATTTTTTGATCATTTTTTTTGAAAAAGTTAAAAAGAATTGTGCCAAATCTTCTTCTGGTGTTTCCAGTGTAGTTTGATATATTTCAGGTCAAACTGTATGATGATTGTCTCTGTGCTGATGTGCATGAGAGGCTTCTTAAAGGGAAGTGAAACAATGTGAGTGAGTGACTGGTGGAGCAGAAAAACCATCTGACAGAAACTCCTTAAAGGAGGAAATCAACTGTCACACAGTAAAGGTGTCCAGGTGTCTGCCGTTTGATTGACAGCTGCTGATTGTTGTCTCCTAGGTGACGCCCGTCCCACCCTGACGGTGCTGCCCCCCTCCAGTGAGGAGCTGCAGCAGGAGAAGGTCACAGTCCTGTGCCTGGCCAACAAGGGCTTCCCCTCAGACTGGAGTCTGGCCTGGAAGGTGGAGGGCAGCAGCAGCAGCAGCAGCTGGGAGGAGAGCAGGAGCCCCGGGGTGCTGGAGAAGGACGGCCTCTACAGCTGGAGCAGCACCCTGAGGCTCCCTGCAGACCAGTGGAGCAAGCTGGGCTCTGTGACCTGTGAGGCCACCCAGGGCTCCCAGACTCCGCTCTCAGAGACACTGAGGAGAGACCAGTGTTCCCAGTCCTGACCTGACTCACTGGGACTCTGCTACTGGTTTTATTCTCTTCTCTGTCGCACTGTCTCTCTCTCTTTTATTTCACATTTCAGTAACAATATTTACGATCTTCTCACAGTGTTTCCACATTGTTTCTGTGTTTCTAGAAAATAAAAATCTGTTCATCAAATCATTTTTGTGTCATTGTGACTTTTTTAAATCCACAGAAAAATTCAGGCGACAAAAACATTGTAATTTCTCCATGATGACATCATACAGAATATATAACATTACATAATACATATTCATACTGACTGTTTATTCATTGTGTACATTAGCTCAGTCACAACTCCTCATTATTCTTTAACTGGTACAAGCCAGTGATGGAAGTTGCAGTCCATAATTTGTGATCAATAATCAATCAGAATCAATAAGGACTTATTCATGAGTGTAAAGTGTCTCTTCTATATTCATGGCAGATTTTTCTTCAGTATCAACATTTGTAACTAAAACCATTGAAGGAACATTTCAATGAAGAATCATCCAGTCATCTCTTGTTACTGAAGTGTGTCATAGTGAGAACTCTCACATTGTTTTACTCGTAGCTTTTTCTAGAGAATTCAAAAATCCTTTAAATAGAACAAAGATACTCAAAAAATAAAATGTTATGATTGTGAAACAAGAAGCAACATGTCCTCAGCATGTAGAGATATAAAGTGGATGGAATCTCTCCTTCTAATCTTGGAAGTATGAAGAATTAAAGTGTTACTGAATTAAATTCTCCATGAATCTTTTTCTATTTCAATGATAAAATACTTTTGTTTTTTGGAACATGAAACATACAAATTGACTAAAATATGTCACAGAGGAATAATTAGTGACTTTATATGAAGAAAATTATATCTTATTAAAGTTTTCCAATTAATTTACCAAATGAATATATTTTAAGTTTAAGAGGAAATGTTATGAGAAAACTCTGTTGGTGTTCACATTATCAAACTTTAACTTGTCATGTTTTGCCCTCGTAGACACTTTTTGTTAGTTTTATTTTGGACTTTTCTCACTTCCTGTTTTATTTTGTAATAAGGTTTCCTTGTGTGTCTGTGTTTTGCTTCCTGTCTTGGTCCTGTGTCTGTGTGGTGATTGTCTGCCCCGCCCTAATGTGTTTCACCTGTGTGCAATCACCTTTGCCTCCTGTGTCTATATAGTCTTTGTGCTCCCCTTTGTCTGTGTCAGTTCGTCTGTTGTTTTTCACTGTTGTCGTAGCCACGATCTGTTCATGTCTGTTGACGTTGTCTGTTCACGTCTGGTTGTCCTCAGTCTGTCCAAGTCTGCTCATGTTACCTGTTGTTCTTTGTTAAATAAACCTGCCGGCACCGTCTCCCATGTTTTGGCTGGATTTGGGTCCAACTTTCCTCAATACCCTTGACAAAACTAAGGTTAGCTTTGATCAGCAGAATGGTCCAAAGCCAATGTTAATGGAAGTATTAACAGACAAACCTTTTGGATTAAATACAGTATATTGAGAGTTAAAAAGTTCAAAGTGGATCAAAGTGACTTGTGTCTTAGTGTCAGTGCAGCTGTGAGTCAGATCAGTTCCTCTGCAGCTGAGGGAGGTTTTTGTTCAGCTAAAAAGATATTTAATCTCCACAAGCAGTTCAGGACATTTAGACGTTGTGAGGACGTGTTAGACTTGTGAGGATATTTGGGCCGATCTTCAGCTTCAATCTGCTTTTTGAGGAGCAAGACTTGGTTTTAGGGTTGTTGTTTGAATTAAGTCGGCGTCAGGCATTTATCTGTGAAGGCTAGGGTAAGGTTAAGGGGTTTTGTGTGTGTGTCCTCAGTGAACTGTATCAGTCTCTGCAGTAGCTTCCAGCTGCAGCAGTCAGTTCAGTTTCTGTTCAGTCTGACTGAGGGAGGTTTTTGTACGACGCTTTTTCACTGTGTGAACACCCGCTGACTGTTGATTTCATGATAACTCTGACAGTAGTAAACTGCTGCATCTTCAGTCTGGACTCCACTGATGGTCAGAGTGAAATCAGAGTTTCTTCCACTGCCTGTAAAACGAGCTGGAATCCCTGATGCTCGAGTGGTAGCATAGTAAATAAGGAGTTTAGGTTTTTCTCCATATCTCTGTTGGTACCAGGCTAAGTAGTTTGAGTTATAAACAGCCTGACTGGTCCTACAGCTGATGGTGACGGAGCCTCCCAGAGCAGATCTCACTGCTCCAGGCTGAGTCACTGTGACCTGTCCTCTGGACTCTGAGGACACAGAGACAGAAACATAAAGCAGCGTCATGGTTTTGTCGGCTTCATTTCAGAGGGACGGATGTTGATGGAGGAGAGGAGTTTGATTCTCTGGACTTTACCTGTGAAGCAGCAGCAGAGGAGAGTCCAGATGAGGACGGAGACCAAAGTCATGTTTCTGATGAGGAGGATTTCTGTGTCTTCTGTTGTCATGAAGGACAGCTGTCAGTCATCCAGTCTTCAACTCTCAGGACTATAAACTCTCCCAGAGCACTGGAGCATGGTGCTGCTGATGCAAAGTGGCTCTCTATGGAAATGCTCTGACTGACTCCAGCAGGGACTTGGATCACTCTGATCATGCTGTTTATCGATGGATCAATCAGCTGATCAGAGTATTGATCAGGATGTGTTAATACTTATTTCCATGCAGTTTAGCATCCATGTGTTTGAATCACTTTCATTCTGATGTGATTTTCTTATATTTTATTAAACAGCTGCAAGATATAGATTTTTATACAAAATGAATAAATATAGAATATTGACAATTTTATAAATATTGTTCTGTGGTTGACATTTCTCACACCTGCTGAAAAAATATTTAAAAATATTCATTCTGGTGAGTTTGTTTGTTTCAGAGTCAGAGAGCCGTGTCTCTCTACAGTGAGAGGTTTTTGTACGACGGCTCAATGACTTTGTATCACTGTGGTTGACTTTTGGTGGAGGAACCAGACTGGATGTTGGAAGTAAGTTTTTACAGAAATACTAAAGAAACATTAATGTAACGTAATGTTGTAAATTCAGTTTCTAAATATTTGCAGCAGATAAAATGATGGTGTTTATTCATCAGACTTTGAGTATTAATGTTTTTATTTCTCCTCCTTCATCATGGAGGTGAACTCAGAGCAGCTTTACTGAACTTTTCTTTACACATTCCTGTCATGCTGAAATTGAAGTTCAACTGTTGAAAAGATCAAAGTTTGATTATTATTAAATATGTTTTCTAAAATTGAATTATTCATTTAAAACTTAAAAGAAATTTAATGAATTAAAATTCACCTCATTTAGATGAGTATTGAAAAATGTTGTCATGCTGCATATTATGTAAAATCTGACATTGCTTCATGCTGTCATACTCTGTGTCCAATGTAGTTTGAAATAACTTCAAACCTTTTTGAAACGACTGAATTCAACATGAGGAACATTTGATGGTTGTCAGATTATTTTATGTATTTGCTTGTTTCCTCTGAAAAGTTTTGAATTAGAACATTTTTCATTATCTTTATGAAAAAGTTGAAAAACAAATGTGCGAAATGTCCTTCTGGTGTTTCCAGTGTAGTTTGATATATTTCAGGTCAAACTGTATGATGATTGTCTCTGTGCTGATGTGCATGAGAGGCTTCTTAAAGGGAAGTGAAACAATGTGAGTGAGTGACTGGTGGAGCAGAAAAACCATCTGACAGAAACTCCTTAAAGGAGGAAATCAACTGTCACACAGTAAAGGTGTCCAGGTGTCTGCTGTTTGATTGACATTTGCTGATTGTTGTCTCCTAGGTGACGCCCGTCCCGCCCTGACGGTGCTGCCCCCCTCCAGTGAGGAGCTGCAGCAGGAGAAGGTCACAGTCCTGTGCCTGGCCAACAAGGGCTTCCCCTCAGACTGGAGTCTGGCCTGGAAGGTGGAGGGCAGCAGCAGCAGCAGCAGCTGGGAGGAGAGCAGGAGCCCCGGGGTGCTGGAGAAGGACGGCCTCTACAGCTGGAGCAGCACCCTGAGGCTCCCTGCAGACCAGTGGAGCAAGCTGGGCTCTGTGACCTGTGAGGCCACCCAGGGCTCCCAGACTCCGCTCTCAGAGACACTGAGGAGAGACCAGTGTTCCCAGTCCTGACCTGACTCACTGGGACTCTGCTACTGGTTTTATTCTCTTCTCTGTCGCACTGTCTCTCTCTCTTTTATTTCACATTTCAGTAACAATATTTACGATCTTCTCACAGTGTTTCCACATTGTTTCTGTGTTTCTAAAAAATAAAAATCTGTTCATCAAATCATTTTTGTGTCATTGTGACTTTTTTAAATCCACAGAAAAATTGAGGCGACAAAAACATTGTAATTTCTCCATGATGACATCATACAGAATATATAACATTACATAATACATATTCATACTTACTGTTTATTCATTGTGTACATTAGCTCAGTCACAACTCCTCATTATGCTTTAACTGGTACAAGCCAGTGATGGAAGTTGCAGTCCATAATTTGTGATCAATAATCAATCAGAATCAATAAGGACTTATTCATGAGTGTAAAGTGTCTCTTCTATATTCATGGCAGTTTTTTCTTCAGTATTAACATTTGTAACTAAAACCATTGAAGGAACATTTCAATGAAGAATCATCCAGTCATCTCTTGTTACTGAAGTGTGTCATAGTGAGAACTCTCACATTGTTTTACTCGTAGCTTTTTCTAGAGAATTCAAAAATCCTTTAAATAGAACAAAGAAACTCAAAAAAGAAAATGTCATGATTGTGAAACAAGAAGCAACATGTCCTCAGCATGTAGAGATATAAAGTGGATGGAATCTCTCCTTCTAATCTTGGAAGAATGAAGAATTAAAGTGTTACTGAATTAAATTCTCCATGAATCTTTTTCTATTTCAATGATAAAATACTTTTGTTTTTTGGAACATGAAACATACAAATTGACCAAAATATGTCACAGAGGAATAATAAGTAACTTTATACGAAGGAAATTATATCTTAATGAAGGTTTCCAATTTATTTACTCAATGAATATATTTTTAGTTTATGAGGAAATGTTATGAGAAAACTCTGTTGGTTTTCACATTATCAAACTTAAACTAAGGTTAGCTTTGATCAGCAGAATGGTCCAAAGTCAATGTTAATGGAAGAATTAACAGAAAAACCTTTTGGATTAAATACAGTATATTGAGAGTTAAAAAGTTCAAAGTGACTTGTGTCTTAGTGTCAGTGCAGCTGTGAGTCAGATCAGTTCCTCTGCAGCTGAGGGAGGTTTTTGTACGACGTTGTATCACTGTGTGAGCGGGAAGCTGTTATGCTGCTGACAATAATAAACTCCTGCATCTTCACTCTGAACTCCACTGATGGTCAGAGTGAAGTCAGTCTGATCTGCTGTTGCACTAAAACGATATGAAACTCCAGACTGAAGATATGTTGTATCATAAATCAGGAGTTTAGGAGCTTCTCCAGGTTTCTGACGGTACCAGTTAATGTCATCACCTATAAGTCTACTGGCTTTACATCTGATAGAGACAGTCTGTCCTGGAACAACAGACTGAGATCCAGGAGACTGAGATCCAGGAGACTGAGTCAGGATGATTTCTGCTGATGAACCTGGAAAACGTGAAGAAGAGGAGAAGGGTTATTGAGACAAATCCAGCTTGGAGAAAGATGATCAACATCCAAACAGAAGAGGATCATTTCTTTAACATGGAGAACAGATGGAAGAAGGTCAATGCTGCTTGTCTCAGTGTTTCTCCATCACAGCAGAACATCATTGTGGTGAACCTGGTTGCATCCTGAAGCAAAGTTTTCACAAGAGAGTCTCACCCTGAACAAGGAGCCCCAGGGTGGCCAGCAGTAGAGTCAGAGACATCATCATTGTGCTGCCGGCGTGTCAGTGGCTCTGAAAGGCCTGGACAGCCACTGATCAACACTGGCCTCTTAACGGCTGGGAGCAGAGAGGCAGGACACATATGCAAACACACAGAGTCAGTGAGCTGGAGCTGTCCTCAACACATCATGATGTTTCCCATCAGTACTGAGAGAGGTGACTATTTACATGAAATATGAAGGCACTGGACCTGAAGGCCAAGGAATTAAAAGATGTGATTGGCCCAGTCCAGTCTCAAATAAGACAAAACTAATGGGTCGGCCCACAAGCAAAGCGCCCGGTCTGCCAGAAGACCAGTCCAGCCCTGATTTTCAGTATCTTACCAAGTTTGTTTTCTGTTCTTTCAGACAATAGGGAATGTGCAATGAGTTACGTGAAAGGCCCCAGATGCACCAAATGTTTCTTATTAAAAGCAGGCGTTTTCTTGTTTCCATTAAAATTGAATAAAATCATATGTAATAGAAAAATCATATTCTGCACTTTGTATAAGCCGGTGTGAACTTTGTGTGACCTGGCTTTGTGTGTCCATGAATGTGAATCTGTTGCCACATGTTTGCTCCTTATCTGGTACTGTCCGGTACAAACTAGGGAGCAGTTTATCCTCGAACATACACCTGCTTCTTCTTGGCAGTTAGACACACACACATCCCGACCCTGCCTCCTTCTTTCTTTTTTTCTAGAAAAGTTCACGTACACTCTTGGTTTGATATCAGTCTGCAGTTGCACTCTGTGTGACTGTACACTGATCCTTTGCAAAGCTCTTATTAAAATATACAAAGACAACTTGATCATTTCATCAACTGTTCATTTTCAGATTTCCATCACACAACGACTCTGATAGTGGAATGACAACTGTGAAAAAAACTAAGAAGGAATTGATAGAAAGGCAGGAAAACATTACAATACATTGATTTTACATGTGGAATATACCTGAGTCTTAAGTAGGTTATCTGACTTTATTGAAATTAGATTCTGAAGAAAGATTCATTGCACATTTAAGAAAAGAGAGAGAATCCAGAAATCCTGTTTTAACTTCTGATCACATAAAAAACTTAAGGAAGGGAATTGAAGATTTTCTGGTGTATAGTAGGAAGTCATCATCATACAGGCTGATGTTATGATGATGTGAAATGATTGATACCTGGGATGTTGATAAATTTCCTAAATCATAAAAGCAGGAGTCAGAGTAGTGTGAAAAAATCATAGAGGTCTAATTAATATTTATGATAATATTTGAATCATTATATATCTACTGGTATCATGAGATAGTGTGTGTGTGTGTGTGTGTGGTGTGTGTGTGTGTGTGTGTGTGTGTGTGTGTCCTCAGTGAACTGTATCAGTCTCTGCAGCAGCTTCCAGCTGCAACAGATGGTTCAGTTTCTGTTCAGTCTGACTGAGGGAGGTTTTTGTAGGACGCTTTTTTACTGTGTGAACACAAGCTGACTGTTGATAGTGTGGCGACTCTGACAGTAGTAAACTGCTGCATCTTCAGTCTGGACTCCACTGATGGTCAGAGTGAAGTCAGAGTTTGATCCACTGCCTGTAAAACGACCTGGAATCCCTGATGCTCGAGTGGTAACAAAGTAAATGAGCCGTTTAGGTTTTTCTCCATCTCTCTGTTGGTACCAGGCTAACAAATGTTTGTTGCTATAAACTTGAACAGCCTGACTGGTTCTACAGCTGATGGTGACGGAGCCTCCCAGAGCAGAGCTCACTGCTCCAGGCTGAGTCACTGTGACCTGTCCTCTGGACTCTGAGGACACAGAGACAGAAACATAAAGCAGCGTCATGGTTTTGTCGGCTTCATTTCAGAGGGACGGATGTTGATGGAGGAGAGGAGTTTGATTCTCTGGACTTTACCTGTGAAGCAGCAGCAGAGGAGAGTCCAGATGAGGACGGAGACCAAAGTCATGTTTCTGATGAGGAGGATTTCTGTGTCTTCTGTTGTCATGAAGGACAGCTGTCAGTCATCCAGTCTTCAACTCTCAGGACTATAAACTCTCCCAGAGCACTGGAGCATGGTGCTGCTGATGCAAAGTGCCTCTCTATGGAAATGCTCTGACTGACTCCAGCAGGGACTTGGATCTCTCTGATCATGCTGTTTATCAATGGATCAATCAGTTGATCAGAGTATTGATCAGGATGTGTTAATACTTATTTTCATGTTGTTTAGGTTTCATGTGTTTGAGTAACTTTTACTCTGATTGACTTTTCAAGTATTTCAATGAATTGCTGAAAAAAGTTAATTTTACTTTAAAATGAATAAATATGGGAAAATCATGAATCTAAAATTGTTGTGTTGTGTTATCGTCCTTTTTTATACAAGCCAACAAAATATTAAATCAGAATAATTTTGGAGAGTTTGTTTGTTTGAGAGGTTTTTGTACGGCGGCTCAATGAGTTTGTGTCACTGTGGAACACGTTTGGTGGAGGAACCAGACTGGATGTTAACTGTAAGAACATTTGTCTCTTTTAATAACTCAATTTCTATTTCTATTGATTTACAGGTTTTGCCCGTTGCTTGAACACATTTTGCAAAACTTCGCTCATTGTGCCAAAACTCTACACATAAGTGCAACACTGGGAAATATATCATTCACATGTGTGTCAAATTGAAACTCTACTATCAAAACCTAACAATCCTTTGTCAAAATGTAACTCTGATGACAAAATGACACACACTTACATCATATGCATACACTTTCAGATCAGGGGGAACACACTAGTCTACTTTATATAAAACACTGCAGTCTTTGATTTTCACTGTTTATTCACAAGGCACATTTTCAAACAACCAAAAAAGCAAATAGGCCTACTCAATATTGTACATTGCAGTAACATGAATTCAGATAAAGCAAAAAAAAAGAAAAGAAAAAAACACTATACTGTAAACACAGAAAATCATGGCAATTGTGCAAACGTGGGCTCATGGATCCCGCCGTATGTTGGGGTCTTGCCACAGGACCTCATCGACATCGCAAGCAATGTCTTCTCCCGCTAGGCACCGGGGAAAATATCCCCTTGCATGTCGAAACCATCCATGGATTGCTGTCACCTGAATGTCGCAGCAGGCCTGTTCCATTGCCTGCAGAAGAGGCATGCGGGCATGTGGTTGGCGGTCATATACACGCCATCGCCAAGCCAAAAAGAATTCCTCTATAGGGTTTAAAAATGCTGAGTAAGGGGGCAAGTACACCATTTCAAATTGATTGCGGTTGGTGAACCAGGCCTGGACCAGAGCAGCCTGATGGAAACTGACATTATCCCATACCACCACAAACCTGGGCTGATCTGGTCTGTTCTGTACAACTATATTATGGAGAGCATCTAGAAATGTGAGTATATGTTGGGTATTGTGTGGACCTAGTTTTGCATGATGATGCAGAAGCCCTCGAGGGCTTATGGCGGCACACAATCTGATATTTCCCCCGCGCTGCCCCGGGACGTGCACAATTGCCCTTTGGCCAATTACATTACGACCCCGTCGTCTTGTTTTGCTCAGGTCGAATCCAGCTTCATCAATGAAAATGATTTCATGAGGATGTGCAGCTCCATCCATGGCCAAGATTCTCTGTAACAAAAAAAAATAACATATTACTACAGTGCTACACATACAGAACCCCCACCCCATCACACAGGTACCTGTGTAGCTCTCCGAATGGATCCATGTGGTACTGATATGGTTAATTCAGCTGCTACTGGATTTCACCAATACTGTATTGTAAATGTAAAGGACAGTTACACTTACCCGTACATATTCACGTCAAAGTCCTTTGACCCTGACACTGTTCCTCTCAAATGGGACCCTGTAGAGCTGCTTCATGGTGATGTTGTGTTTTCCCAAGATGCGTCTGATGGTGGTGATGCTCACATGGTTTATGTTGTTGAACACTTGCCTGTCTGCAAGTATTTTCTGTCGTAGCTGGTGGAGACGGATGGCATTGTCTGCCCGCACTAGGTCCACAACGGCAAGTTCCTGCTGTTGTGTGAACAGGCGATGGCGTCCTCCCCCAGAAGGTCTTCTAGTCATTCTAGAGAAATACAACCACAACTTGTCATTGGTTTGCTTCTTTTTCTTACAGGACAACATATACTGTACTTTACTGTATATACTGTATCATCCACTGTACTGAAACGTCTCAATATAAGTAATCATGGTATGTTTCACAAAAACTACCACTTTGGCTGCAAAAGGAGCATTAGCACCCTGCAATACCCTGTACACGTGATGTGGTAATGTGATATACTGTAGTACAGTACTGTAAATACCATCTGAGCAGAGTAGAAAGTAGAGAGGTGAAGACATACCTGTTTTCCAGTCGGAAGGTTCTTACAGTTTTTTCTGAATGCTTAAGCGCTAATCATGTTCTTGTAGCACAATTTCTAAAACTATTAATACATATAGCAAAACCACTCACTGAGTTAGCCAAACTAAAAGCACAAATACTGCTTTGCACTCAGTTTGTAATTTTGTAACACACACTTTGCAAAACTGTAGGCACAATTCACTGCACAGCACTCTTTTTGCAGAACTTTAAACACAACTCGCTGCTTACACTCAATTGCCAAATTTCCAAAACACTCCTAGCAAAATTATACACATGTATGGCTATTATTTACACTATTTTGCCAACTGTCTGGCACACTTTCACATGTGAAAACAATTTTAGAGAATTAGTTCACTTTGCAATCAGCCTAAGCACTATAAATAAGCCACAGGTAAGCTGTCTGTGTGGAGTACAATGGAAGGAGCAAGAAGAGTAAGAATCAGAGGAGTTGGAGGAAGAGGACGTGGAGGTGAAGGAGTTGGAGGAAGAGGACGTGGAGGTGAAGGAGTTGGAGGAAGAGGACGTGGAGGTGAAGAAGCGAGAGGGTTAGAGGAAGTTAGAGGAAGAGGACAAGGAGGAGCAAGAGGAGGACGAGGAGGGGGAAGAGGAAGGGTAAGAAGAAGAAATAGAATAACTGATGACATCAGAGCAACAATAGTGGACCATGTCATAAACCATGGAATGACCCTGAGGGAAGCTGGCCAACGGGTTCAGCCTAATTTGAGCCGCTACACTGTAGCGAGCATCATTAGGACATTTCGAAATGAAAATCGGTAAGTACAGTCACATTGCACTAAGATTTGTAGCACTGCCCTACTCTAATGAGAAACACAACAATACCATACATGCAAAAATTCTGAAATTGTTACTTTACAGAATTGCTAGACGTCCAGATGTTGGGGGCAGAGGAAGAATGTTCACTCCAGAACAAGAGCCCCATATAGTGAATATGGTGATTGCCAATAACGCAATAACACTACGCGAAATACAGCAGCGTATAATTGATAATGACACCATCTTCCAAAATATACGCAGTGTGAGCATGTCAGTACTAAGTCGTGTACTTGCCCGCAACAGAATAAGGATGAAACAAATTTACAGAGTTCCTTTCGAAAGAAATAGTGAACGTGTGAAGCAACTGCGATATGAGTATGTGCAGGTAAGCTATAGTGTCATTGGTTCTGAATTTCGAAGTGCATAGGCTACTGTAGTGCTGTGTATGGGCCTGATGTGTTGCATTTGTTTTGTCTTGTCCAGAGAGTAATGGAGCTGGAGGCAGATGCCATGGGACACGAGCTGCTCTTTGTCGATGAGGCAGGTTTTAACCTCAGTAAAACAAGGAGGCGTGGTAGGAACATTATTGGACACCGTGCAATAATCAATGTCCCAGGACAACGTGGTGGTAACATCACCATGTGTGCAGCTATCAGCCAAAATGGTGTTGTTCACCATCATGCAACCATTGGCCCATATAACTCTGCACACATGATTGCATTCCTGGACACCTTACACGACATTCTCACTGTTCAGAGACCAGAGCAGACCCGATATGTTATCATATGGGACAATGTTAGTTTCCATAGGGCTGCTTTGGTCCGCAACTGGTTTACCGATCACCCACTCTTCATGGCACTCAACCTCCCCCCATACTCTCCATTCTTAAATCCGATTGAAGAGTTCTTTTCTGCCTGGCGCTGGAAAGTCCACGACCGCCATCCCCATCAACACACAGCCCTTTTACAGGCAATGGAGGAGGCATGTGGAGATATTGAGCAGGCATCATGTCAGGCCTGGATACGGCATGCAAGGAGGTATTTTCCCCGGTGCCTTGGACTGGAGGACATCGCATGCGATGTAGATGAGATTTTGTGGCCGGACCCAGAGAGACGGCATGATGTAGGCTGATTGTCTTTTTTTTGTGAATTTATTATTTTGTGTTCTGTGCTGTGTCTTTGTTTTGACGAGTGTGAATAAACACCAATACTTGAAGTTTGGATCCCTGTGTGTTTACAGAACTATGACAAAAGTATGACCTCAAACTGACCTAGCCTACCTTGTGCACAGAGAAAGCAAAAGCCAGATGTGTTTTGTATTCATACCATCAGTGTGTAGTTGGCACATTATGTGCTTAGTAAATGATGGCATGTGTTTACTGTTTGATACGAAAACACCATTTTTACTAAGGTGTGAAGAGTTAATCAAGCTGTGTTCGCTTTTGCAAGAGAACTATAACGTTTTGATAATTTGGTGAAAGGTTTTCTCATTTGTGTGTAGAGTTTAGCAAAAATAGCCAATGTTGCAAAAAATGTGCTTAAGCATTCAGAAAAAACTGTATTACAGATGCCACTGTGAAGCGGCTTAGATGTGGGTGGACTCTCTGCCCAGCTTCCCTCACAGTCAGGCCATGGTTGATGACATGGTCCACCAAAGTTATTCTTATATCATCAGAAATAGGGGTCCGTGCATGGCCTCTTCGACCTTGACCTTGTCCTTCTCCTGCTCCTCTTCCTCGTTCTCTTCCTCTTTCTCTTGCTCTACCTCTGCCTCTCGCTCTCCCTCCATCCATGCTTGCAAAGTTCTTGAAATGGCTAAACTGAGGGCTTTTTGTAGCTGGCTGATTGGTGTTCAGTTTTGCAAGTAAGTGCCTTCAGGTGTGTATTTGAGTGGTTGCAATTACCCGATGTGTTTTGTATTTTGGATACATGTGTTTTCCAAATGGCACCCTGAGATTTCATTTTTGAACGAAGTGTCTTATGTATGAAATAGAGTGTAGTATGCAGGACCAAGTGTGTTGCATAAAGGAGTAAGTGTGTGGCAGAATTGCAACTCGAGTGCAAAGCAGCACTTTTGTTTAAGGTATGGGTACATGTGTTTGAGGTATGGTAACAAAAGCTTCAAGTTGTGTTACTTTAGTCTAAGCATGGGTCTATAGTGTTCAAGCAACGGGCAAAAACTGTAATTCATAACTATAGTCATTATTGTAATATTTTAGCTGAGAGTCACAGTGTCTTGACACTTGAAACTAAAATGTTCTTCTGTTAAACACATCATGATGTTTCCCATCAGTACTGAGAGAGGTGAATATTTAAATAATCTTTGAAAGGAGGGAATATGAATGTTAAAAATGGAGGGTTAAAAAGGTTATTTATTCTCTACAAGCAGTTCAGGACATTTCGTCGTTGTGACGACGTGTTAGACTTGTGAGGATATCTGGGTCGATCTTCAGCTTCAATCTGCTTTGTGAGGAGCAAGACTTGGTTTTAGGGTTGTGGTTTGAATTAAGTCGGCGTAAGGCATTTATCTGTGAAGGCTAGGGTAAGGTTAAGGGGCTGTGTGTGTGTGTGTGTGTGTGTGTGTGTGTGTGTGTGTGTGTCTGTGTGTGTGTGTGTGTGTGTTGTGTGTGTGTGTGTGTGTGTCCTCAGTGAACTGTATCAGTCTCTGCAGTAGCTTCCAGCTGCAGCAGTCAGTTCAGTTTCTGTTCAGTCTGACTGAGGGAGGTTTTTGTACGACGCTTTTTCACTGTGTGAACACAGCTTGACTGTTGATATAGTGGAGACTCTGACAGTAGTAAACTGCTGCATCTTCAGTCTGGACTCCACTGATGGTCAGAGTGAAGTCAGAGTTTGATCCACTGCCTGTAAAACGACCTGGAATCCCTGATACTCGAGTGGTAGCAAGGTAAATAAGGAGTTTAGGTTTTTCTCCATCTCTCTGTTGGTACCAGTGTAAATACTGGTTGTTGCTATAAACTTGAACAGCCTGACTGGTCCTACAGCTGATGGTGACGGAGCCTCCCAGAGCAGAGCTCACTGCTCCAGACTGAGTCACTGTGACCTGTCCTCTGGACTCTGAGGACACAGAGACAGAAACATAAAGCAGCGTCATGGTTTTGTCGGCTTCATTTCAGAGGGACGGATGTTGATGGAGGAGAGGAGTTTGATTCTCTGGACTTTACCTGTGAAGCAGCAGCAGAGGAGAGTCCAGATGAGGACGGAGACCAAAGTCATGTTTCTGATGAGGAGGATTTCTGTGTCTTCTGTTGTCATGAAGGACAGCTGTCAGTCATCCAGTCTTCAACTCTCAGGACTATAAACTCTCCCAGAGCACTGGAGCATGGTGCTGCTGATGCAAAGTGGCTCTCTATGGAAATGCTCTGACTGACTCCAGCAGGGACTTGGATCACTCTGATCATGCTGTTTATCAATGGATCAATCAGCTGATCAGAGTATTGATCAGGATGTGTTAATACTTATTTCCATGTGGTTTAGGTTTCATGTGTTTGAGTAACTTTTACTCTGATTGTCTTTTCTTGTATTTTAATGAATTGCTGAAAAAGATTGATTTTACTTTAAAATGAATAAATATGGGAAAATTAGGAATCTAAAATTGTTGTGTTGTGTTATCGTCCTTTTTTAAACAAGCCAACAAAATACTAAATCAGAATAATTTTGGTGAGTTTGTTTGTTTGAGAGGTTTTTGTACGGCGGTTCAATGAGTTTGTGTCACTGTGGAACACGTTTGGTGGAGGAACCAGACTGGATGTTAACTGTAAGAAGATTTGTCTCTTTTAATAACTCAATTTCTGTTTCTATTGATTTAATTAATAACTATAGACATTAGTGTAATACTTTAGCTGAGATTTGGTATTTAATTTAACTGCAGTGATTTTTCACTGCGTCACAATGTCTTTACACTTGAAACTAAAATCTTCTTCAGTTAAACATTTTGTCAGTGAAACAGTTTTCAGGAGAAATATTTGCTGGGAATAAACGTATTCCATATTGAGAAAATATTGTTATTAGTCTTTAAATTTCAGCCCAAGTACTGGGACAAATATTTCTCACATTGTTTTTATTTGATCTTCTCAATGAACTTCATTTTTTATACAATGTGTGGAATAAAAAAACATCACTGTTATATTTAAAATGATTCTGTATGAGCAGGATTCATTTGATGAGTTTCAATGTGTAAATCAGTCGTTGACAAAATTAATTTTGAATGAACAAAGTAGACAGAGTCCATCCCAGTCTTTTGTCTTTTAAAAAAGAAACCTTTCAGACGTTGTACTGAAACCTGTCTGTTGTTACGGTTTAGCAGTGATGCCTGTCTGTTGCCATGGTTACTGGGCTCAGAGAGGGAAGTGAAAAACTGAAGAGCAGTTTCATCCAATCTGAGGACGACCAACAGAAGTAGTTGCCTCCTCTGCTGCAGTCCACAGGAGGGAGTTTAGTTTCATAAAAACTTTGTTACTATTTCTCTCTGCAGTGGGTCGAGTTGCACCCACCCTGACGGTGCTGCCCCCCTCCAGTGAGGAGCTGCAGCAGGAGAAGGTCACAGTCCTGTGCCTGGCCAACAAGGGCTTCCCCTCAGACTGGAGTCTGGCCTGGAAGGTGGAGGGCAGCAGCAGCAGCAGCAGCTGGGAGGAGAGCAGGAGCCCCGGGGTGCTGGAGAAGGACGGCCTCTACAGCTGGAGCAGCACCCTGACTCAAGGACATTGTTGTTGCTTGGTGATGATCAGAAAAAGAAATGATTGGATCAATTGATTCATTCAAACTCTCTCAGTTCAAGCAGACAGTGTCTCAGTGTAGCAGTCACATCCTAAACCCTGGTGGGAGCTAAAGGTATGGATGGTCATTGAAGGAGCTTTTGCTGTTTAGAGAAAAAAACTCTCACCCTCACAGGGTGAGTGCAGTGTTCAAAATACTCAAAAGACCAGTGAATGTCCACACCAAAGAATTTAGTTCAAATTGTTTAGTGAATCTTTTCAGCAAGCAATGAACAATTACAGAATTCTGGATCAGATGTGCCTTTTCCTAACCAATAACAAGTGTTGGTCAGTCCACAGTCTGACAACCTAACTTTCCCTGATCCAGTGTATTTATACAAGTACAAACAAAGAAATGTGCACGGGCGTTTTGTCGTCTTCTGATTGGCTCTGCTGGCTTCCTCCTTCCCATCTGACTCCGACCTCAAGTGTAACCTAAAGCTCAGCACGCTCAAAGGAAGACAGTTAATATATACATATAAATTACCACTAATCTACCTCTGTTACCTCCGGCTGCCCCCTACACATGGCCATAGGGTGATCTTTATCAGTGGTTGTAAATAGTTTCCCTGAGGCAGATGTTTAAATGACCACTCACCCTTAGCACCTAAATATCCACTAGTATAAATCATTAAACAGTTTTAACTTTAATAGTCTAAAATACTACAACATCATATAAAGACTTTTTGAGACCTGATTTCTCATATACAAATGTAATATATGGACATATATTGAATTTCCATATATGGATGCTTATATTTTAGACGTGTATTACATGAATATTCATTACTTTGTAAAAGTTTTAGGCAGGTGTGAAAAAATGCTGTAAAGTAAGATGCTTTCAAAAATATAAATAATAATTGTTTATTTTTATCAATTTACAAAATGCAAAGTGAGCGAACAGAAGAAAAATCTAAATCAAATCAATATTTGTTGTTACTACCCTTTCCCTCAAACCAGCATCAATTCTTAAAGGTACACTGGCACAAACTCAGGGATGTTGTAGGATTATAGTCAGGTGTATGATCAACCAATTATACCAAACAGGTGCTAATGATCATCGGTTTCACATGTAGGTTGAAACACAGTCATTAACTGAAACAGAAACAGCTGTGTAGGAGGCTTAAAACTGGGTGAGGAACAGCCAAACTCTGCCACCAAGGTGACGTTGTGGAAGACAGTTTCATGTCACAGGTCATACACCATGGCAAGACTGAGCACAGCAACAAGACCCAAGGTAGTTATACTGCATCAGCAAGGTCTCTCCCAGACAAAGATTTCAAAGCAGACTGGGGTTTCAAGATGTGCTGTTCAAGCTCTTTTGAAGAAGCACAAAGAAACAGGCAACGTTGAGGATCGTAGACGCAGTGGTCGGCCAAGGAAACTTAGTGCAACAGATGAAAAACACATGAAGCTTATTTCTCTCCGAAGATGTCCAGCAGTGCCATCAGCTCAGAACTGGCAGAAACCAGTGGGACCCTGGTAAACCCATCTACTGTCCGGAGAAGTCTGGCCAGACGTGGTTTTCATGGAAGAGTTGCAGCCAAAAAACCATACCTCAAACATGGAAACAAGGCCAAGATACTCAACTATGCATGAAAACATAGGAACTGGGGTGCAGAAAAATGGCAGCAGGTGCTCTGGACTGAGGAGTCAAAATTGGAAATATTTGGCTGTAGCAGAAGGCAGTTTGTTCGCCGAAGGGCTGGAGAGCAGAACAATAACAAGTATCTGCAGGCAACAGTGAAGCATGGTGGAGGTTCCTTGCAAGTTAGGGGCTGCATTTCTGCAAATGGAGCTGGAGATTTGGTCAGGATTAATGGTGTCCTCAGTGCTGAGAAATACAGGCAGATACTTATCCATCATGCAATACCATCATGGAGGCGTATGATTGGCCCCAAATTTATTCTGCAGCAGGACAACGACCCCAAACATACAGCCAATGTCATTAAGAACTATCTTCAGCATAAAGAAGAACAAGAAGTCCTGGAAGTGATGGTATGGCCCCCACAGAGCCCTGACCTCACCATCATGGAGTCTGTCTGGGATTACATGAAGAGACAGAAGGATTAGAGGAAGCCTACATCCACAGAAGATCTGTGGTTAGTTCTCCAAGATGTTTGGAACAACCTACCAGCAGAGTTCCTTCAAACACTGTGTGCAAGTGTAGCTAGAAGAACTGGTGCTGCTTTGAAGGCAAAGGGTGTTCACACCAAATATTGATTTGATTTAGATTTCTCTTCTGTTCATTCACTGCATTTTGTTAATTGATGAAAATAAACACTTCCATTTTTGAAAGCATTCTTAGTTCACAGCATTTTTATGATATTATATATAGTGGGCTCCAAACATCAGAGAGTACTTTTACAAAATGGGGGAAATAGACTAAAATATTCAAAATTAATGAGAAATAAATTAGAAAACCATAGATAAGCAAATATAACTTTTATGTGTATTGCTTTAATAAACTTGCATTAATAATTAAATATATATTGTTAATATATTAACATTCATCACATGTTTTAAAGATGTGTACAAATACAGTATTCACTGTGGGTATTTCATACACGTTATACGCTTATCTCTTCATATGTCCAGAGGATGTATATATGTGATTATAAAATATTCTCCTATAGGTGACATATAATCCAAAATCCCTCTTGATATAGTGACCTATATGTCCTATTACATCTCTGTATGGGGTCCTTCATGTGTGACCTCTGACCTTCTCTGTGCTGATGTTAGAACATGTGGATGCAGTGGAGAGACTGTCAGCTCTTTTGGATTTTCTCTGTCAAATGAACAAAGTGAAGCATCAACATGTTCACATGACTGCAGCAGTTTTTACTCACTCTTACACTTTCTTTGTAAAATGTGTCTCAGTTTGTTTCATAAACTGCTGTCAAATGTTTCCACAATCATTTAGTGCTACTAGTGTTAGTGTTGGTGGAGTATTTGTTTTATTCACATGTGTAGATGCCTTTGGAAACATTGAAAGTTGGATTGATTTTGTGTCAATGATTATGAATATTGTGTGAGATGTACTACGTCATGGGAGTGAATGGATGTGGCAAAATTAAACATTTAAAGTGCAAAATCATCTGTGTGAAACTATTTTCTTTGGTGCCATTTGGAGATAAATTTAATATTTTACACGTTCTTAGGTTTTGGAATTTGACTTTAACACTTTTATTATTATCAAGTTCTTTAAATGAGATTTTCATTTCAGTTGAAATGTCTCTCATTTTAAACAGTGAGTTTGGTGTTAGTATTGACTGACACCTACTCAGTGTGTTTGACATTATCACATGAGGAATTTAAATGTTCACTCAACAACTGTTACTGTCATAAGTACTGTGTGGTTAAACGTTACTGTTGTAAAGAAATGAAATGACATCCTGACTCTGTGTATTTGGAAACATTAAAGTCTTCATTATCTTTAAAAATAACTTCAATAAATACAGTATTTCTATCAGGGAAAACTTCTTGCAACATGAGAACATGTTGCAGTCAAACCTCTAGTGTTTTAGTTTCAGTGCAGCTGTGAGTCAGATCAGTTCCTCTGAAGCTGACGGAGGTTTTTGTACGACGTTGTATCACTGTGTGAACGGAAAACTCTCATCCTGCTGACAGTAGTAAACTCCTGCATCTTCAGTCTGAACTCCACTGATGGTCAGAGTGAAGTCAGTGTCACCAGATTTACTTCCACTAAAACGATCTGGAACTCCAGAGTAACGGTTTGTATCATCATATATGAGGAGTTTAGGAGTTTCTCCAGGTTTCTGAAGGTACCACTGCATGTCATAAATAACACTTGAACTGGCTTTACATGTGATAGAGACAGTCTGTCCTGGAACAACAGACTGAGATCCAGGAGACTGAGTCAGGACGATTTCTCCTGATGAACCTGGAAAACATGAAGAAGAGGAGAGGGGTTATTGAGACAAATCCAGCTTGGAGAAAGATGATCAACATCCAAACAGAAGAGGATCATTTCTTTAACATGGAGAACAGATGGAAGAAGATCAATGCTGCTTGTCTCAGTGTTTCTCCATCACAGCAGAACATCATTGTGGTGAACCTGGTTGCATCCTGAAGCAAAGTTTTCACAAGAGAGTCTCACCCTGAACAAGGAGCCCCAGGGTGGCCAGCAGTAGAGTCAGAGACATCATCATTGTGCTGCCGGCGTGTCAGTGGCTCTGAAAGGCCTGGACAGCCACTGATCAACACTGGCCTCTTAACGGCTGGGAGCAGAGAGGCAGGACACATATGCAAACACACAGAGTCAGTGAGCTGGAGCTGTCCTCAACACATCATGATGTTTCCCATCAGTACTGAGAGAAATGACTATTTAAATGATCTGTGAAAGGAGGGAATATGAATGCTAAAAATGTAGTTTTAAAAAAGATATTTAATCTTCACAAGCAGTTCAGGACGTGTTAGACTTGTGAGGATATTTGGGTCAATATTCAGCGTCAATGTGCTTTGTGAGGACCAAGACTTGGTTTTAGGGTTGTTGTTTGAATTAAGTCGGCATTAGGGATTTATTTGTGAAGGCTAGAGTAAGGTTAAGGGGTTAGTGAATGTGGGGCCTTGTATTAACACATTTCACTATATGTCTGACAAATTAGTTTGAGAGTTGTTGAGAGTTTAAGTGGCGGTTTGAGACGTATGACTTGGTTTTAGGGTTAGGCATTCTCTTGTGATGATTGAGGTCAAGGTAATGACGGTTCCTCACAAATAATCAAACAGGGTGTGTGTGTGTGTGTGTGTGTGTGTGTGTGTGTCCTCAGTGAACTGTATCAGTCTCTGCAGTTGCTTCCAGCTGCATCAGTCAGTTCAGTTTCTGTTCAGTCTGACTGAGGGAGGTTTTTGTACGACGCTTTTTCGCTGTGTGAACACCCACTGACTGTTGATATAGTGATAACTCTGACAGTAGTAAACTGCTGCATCTTCAGTCTGGACTCCACTGATGGTCAGAGTGAAGTCAGAGTTTGATCCACTTCCTGTAAAACGACCCGGAATCCCTGATGCTCGAGTGGTAGCAGCGTAAATAAGCAGTTTAGGTTTTTCTCCATCTCTCTGTTGGTACCAGGCTAAGTAGTGGTAGCTGCTCCATGTATAAACAGCCTGACTGGTCCTACAGCTGATGGTGACGGAGCCTCCCAGAGCAGAGCTCACTGCTCCAGGCTGAGTCACTGTGACCTGTCCTCTGGACTCTGAGGACACAGAGACAGAAACATAAAGCAGCGTCATGGTTTTGTCGGCTTCATTTCAGAGGGACGGATGTTGATGGAGGAGAGGAGTTTGATTCTCTGGACTTTACCTGTGAAGCAGCAGCAGAGGAGAGTCCAGATGAGGACGGAGACCAAAGTCATGTTTCTGATGAGGAGGATTTCTGTGTCTTCTGTTGTCATGAAGGACAGCTGTCAGTCATCCAGTCTTCAACTCTCAGGACTATAAACTCTCCCAGAGCACTGGAGCATGGTGCTGCTGATGCAAAGTGGCTCTCTATGGAAATGCTCTGACTGACTCCAGCAGGGACTTGGATCACTCTGATCATGCTGTTTATCAATGGATCAATCAGCTGATCAGAGTATTGATCAGGATGTGTTAATACTTATTTCCATGTGGTTTAGGTTTCATGTCTGAGTAACTTTTGTTCTAATTTTGTTTTCTTACATATATATTATATATATTAAAATTGAAGCAAAAGCTTGATTTTTCTGTAAAATGAATTAATGTAGAATATTGTTAATTTTATAATTGTTCTGTGGTCGTCATTTCTCACACCTGCTGAAAAAATATTACTAACAGACTGATTCTGGTGAGTTTGTTTGTTTCAGAGTCAGAGAGCCGTGTCTCTCTACAGTGAGAGGTTTTTGTACGACGGCTCAATGACTTTGTATCACTGTGGTACACGTTTGGTGGAGGAACCAGACTGGATGTTGGAAGTAAGTTAATGTTTTGTATTTTCTATAGATCAATTTTCTACATTTTCATCTCTTACATGTTGAAAACACTAGAGGAAGTTCAAATTTTCTTGTTTCCACTTTGTTTTTCAACATTCAACAGTTTAGTTTTTCCAGATCTGAATCTAACCAGGGTTATACTGATATTTCTTATTCTAAATTTGATAAAAACAACTGAAAATAAAAAGCAACTTAAATGAATGTAATCATTTGATTCAAAGTTTTATAATGAGAACTTGTAGAATTAGTTCAGTGTGACAGAGTCAGAGAGCCGTGTCTCTCTACAGTGAGAGGTTTTTGTACGACGGCTCAATGACTTTGTATCACTGTGGTTGACTTTTGGTGGAGGAACCAGACTGGATGTTGGGAGTAAGTTTTTACACAAATACTAAAGAAACATTAATGTAACGTAATGTTGTAAATTCACTTTCTTAATATTTGCAGCAGATAAAATGATGGTGTTTATTCATCAGACTTTGAGTATTAATGTTTTTATTTCTCCTCCTTCATCATGGAGGTGAACTCAGAGCAGCTTTACTGAACTTTTCTTTACACATTCCTGTCATGCTGAAATTGAAGTTCAACTGTACAAAAGATCAAACTTTAATTATTTTCAAATATGTTTTCTAAAATGTATTTATACATTTAAAACTTAAAAGACATTTAATGAATTAAAATTCACCTCATTTAGATGAGTAATGAAAAATGTTGTCATGCTGCACATTATGTAAAATCTGACATTGCTTCATGCTGTCATACTCTGTGTCCAATGTAGTTTGAAATAACTTCAAAACTTTTTGAAACAATGACTGAATTCAACATGAGGAACATTTGATGGTTGTCAGATTATTTTATGTATTTGCTTGTTTCCTCTGAAAAGTGAAGTTTTTGATTCGAACTTTTTTCATTGTTTTTATGAAAGAGTTAAAAAGAATTGTGCCAAATCTTCTCCTGGTGTTTCCAGTGTAGTTTGATATATTTCAGGTCAAACTGTATGATGATTGTCTCTGTGCTGATGTGCATGAGAGGCTTCTTAAAGGGAAGTGAAACAATGTGAGTGAGTGACTGGTGGAGCAGAAAAACCATCTGACAGAAACTCCTTAAAGGAGGAAATCAACTGTCACACAGTAAAGGTGTCCAGGTGTCTGCTGTTTGATTGACAGATTCTGATTGTTGTCTCCTAGGTGACGCCCGTCCCACCCTGACGGTGCTGCCCCCCTCCAGTGAGGAGCTGCAGCAGGATAAGGTCACAGTCCTGTGCCTGGCCAACAAGGGCTTCCCCTCAGACTGGAGTCTGGCCTGGAAGGTGGAGGGCAGCAGCAGCAGCAGCAGCTGGGAGGAGAGCAGGAGCCCCGGGGTGCTGGAGAAGGACGGCCTCTACAGCTGGAGCAGCACCCTGAGGCTCCCTGCAGACCAGTGGAGCAAGCTGGGCTCTGTGACCTGTGAGGCCACCCAGGGCTCCCAGACTCCGCTCTCAGAGACACTGAGGAGAGACCAGTGTTCCCAGTCCTGACCTGACTCACTGGGACTCTGCTACTGGTTTTACTCTGCTACTGCTCTCAGTCTGCAACAATGTCTCTCTCTCTCTCTCTCTCTCTCTCTCTCTGTCTCTCTCTCTCTCGCTTTCCATAATCTGACCACCTGAACGTTGTTCAATTCATACTGATGTTTTCATAGTTTTAATGTTGCTGATGTTGTTGCTTTACATCAATAAAGATTATTTTCTTCAAATTAAATATTTTCTGTTGATTATTTTATTCCAGCAACAGATGCATTCTCCATATTTCTGTAGCTGCAGGATTGTATCTCAGAGTCAGATGTTGTCTTTACTGATAACACTTTCATTAATGTACTATGGGATTATATTACATGTATTGTAACTTAACTACTAACTATTTGAGTCTAACCTGACAGTCTCTGTGTTCAGCAGTGGTTTCCTAAAGCAGGTAAAAACAAGGTGTGAATGGAAGGATGAAGAGAGGCCATTTCTATTGAATGATCTTAATATGTTATTTACATTAAATACAAAATAGAGTTTTTTACAGAATAGAAATAAATTGTTGATCATAAGCATATGATGATATCACATGAATCTTATCTCACAGTTTTGATTTGAAGTTTTATCGTCAATATTGATAATTTATTCAAAAACACAGAATGAACAACACTAATGTGTTCTAATATTAGATTTTTTACTGTATCATTGTAATGAGTGTTAATTTTACACTTCAATTTCTTGGCTCATTAAATTGATTAAAGGGGTGATTAGTAAGTTCTCTCTGCTGGTGAACATGGTTTCTTATCATGGTGGTGATTGTAGTTTGACAGGAGCTTCGGGCATCGTTACTGTCACTGTTTAGATACTCACTTGTAATGTAAAGTACACCTCTCATTGTTGAGGTCAAGTAGCCGATTATGATCCATACAGAGTATACATTGCATGTGTGTGTGTGTGTGTGTGTGTGTGTGTGTGTGGGTGTGTGTGTTTGTGTGTGTGTGTGTGTGTGTGTGTGTGTGTGTGTGTGTGTGTGTGTGTGTGTGTGTGTGTGTGTGTGTGTGTGTCCTCAGTGAACTGTATCAGTCTCTGCAGTAGCTTCCAGCTGCAGCAGTCAGTTCAGTTTCTGTTCAGTCTGACTGAGGGAGGTTTTTGTACGACGCTTTTTCACTGTGTTAACACCCACAGACTGTTGATGTAATGTTCACTCTGACAGTAGTAAACTGCTGCATCTTCAGTCTGGACTCCACTGATGGTCAGAGTGAAGTCAGAGTTTGATCCACTGCCTGTAAAACGACCTGGAATCCCTGATGCTCGAGTGGTAGCATAGTAAATAAGGAGTTTAGGTTTTTCTCCATCTCTCTGTTGGTACCAGGCTAAATAGTTTGAGCCATAAACAGCCTGACTGGTCCTACAGCTGATGGTGACGGAGCCTCCCAGAGCAGAGCTCACTGCTCCAGGCTGAGTCACTGTGACCTGTCCTCTGGACTCTGAGGACACAGAGACAGAAACATAAAGCAGCGTCATGGTTTTGTCGGCTTCATTTCAGAGGGACGGATGTTGATAGAGGAGAGGAGTTTGATTCTCTGGACTTTACCTGTGAAGCAGCAGCAGAGGAGAGTCCAGATGAGGACGGAGACCAAAGTCATGTTTCTGATGAGGAGGATTTCTGTGTCTTCTGTTGTCATGAAGGACAGCTGTCAGTCATCCAGTCTTCAACTCTCAGGACTATAAACTCTCCCAGAGCACTGGAGCATGGTGCTGCTGATGCAAAGTGGCTCTCTATGGAAATGCTCTGACTGACTCCAGCAGGGACTTGGATCACTCTGATCATGCTGTTTATCAATGGATCAATCAGCTGATCAGAGTATTGATCAGGATGTGTTAATACTTATTTTCATGTGGTTTAGGTTTCATGTGTTTGAGTAACTTTTGTTCTGATTTTCTTTTCTTACATATATATTATATATATTAAAATTGAAGCAAAAGATTGATTTTTCTGTAAAATGAATAAATATAGAATATTGACAATTTTATGAATATTGTTTGGTGGTTGATATTTCTCACACCTGCTAAAAAAATATTACTAACAGACTGATTCTCGTGAGTTTGTTTGATTCAGAGTCAGAGAGCCGTGTCTCTCTACAGTGAGAGGTTTTTGTACGACGGCTCAATGACTTTGTATCACTGTGGTACACGTTCGGTGGAGGAACCAGACTGGATGTTGGAAGTAAGTTTTTACACAAATACTAAAGAAACATTAATGTAACGTAATGTTGTAAATTCAGTTTCTAAATATTTGCAGCAGATAAAATGATGGTGTTTATTCATCAGACTTTGAGTATTAATGTTTTTATTTCTCCTCCTTCATCATGGAGGTGAACTCAGAGCAGCTTTACTGAACTTTTCTTTACACATTCCTGTCATGCTGAAATTGAAGTTCAACTGTAGAAAAGATCAAACTTTAATTATTTTCAAATATGTTTTCTAAAATGTATTTATACATTTAAAACTTAAACGACATTTAATGAATTAAAATTCACCTCATTTAGATGAGAATTGAAAAATGTTGTCATGATGCACATTATGTAAAATCTGACATTGCTTCATGCTGTCATACTCTGTGTCCAATGTAGTTTGAAATAACTTCAAAACTTTTTGAAACAATGACTGAATTCAACATGAGGAACATTTGATGGTTGTCAGATTATTTTATGTATTTGCTTGTTTCCTCTGAAAAGTTTTTGATTCGAACATTTTTCATTATTTTTATGAAAGAGTTAAAAAGAATTGTGCCAAATCTCCTTCTGGTGTTTCCAGTGTAGTTTGATATATTTCAGGTCAAACTGTATGATGATTGTCTCTGTGCTGATGTGCATGAGAGGCTTCTTAAAGGGAAGTGAAACAATGTGAGTGAGTGACTGGTGGAGCAGAAAAACCATCTGACAGAAACTCCTAAAGGAGGAAATCAACTCTCGCACAGTAAAGGTGTCCAGGTGTCTGCTGTTTGATTGACAGATTCTGATTGTTGTCTCCTAGGTGACGCCCGTCCCACCCTGACGGTGCTGCCCCCCTCCAGTGAGGAGCTGCAGCAGGAGAAGGTCACAGTCCTGTGCCTGGCCAACAAGGGCTTCCCCTCAGACTGGAGTCTGGCCTGGAAGGTGGAGGGCAGCAGCAGCAGCAGCAGCTGGGAGGAGAGCAGGAGCCCCGGGGTGCTGGAGAAGGACGGCCTCTACAGCTGGAGCAGCACCCTGAGGCTCCCTGCAGACCAGTGGAGCAAGCTGGGCTCTGTGACCTGTGAGGCCACCCAGGGCTCCCAGACTCCGCTCTCAGAGACACTGAGGAGAGACCAGTGTTCCCACTCCTGACCTGACTCACTGGGACTCTGCTACTGGTTTTATTCTCTTCTCTGTCGCACTGTCTCTCTCTCTTTTATTTCACATTTCAGTAACAATATTTACGACCTTCTCACAGTGTTTCCACATTGTTTCTGTGTTTCTAGAAAATAAAAATCTGTTCATCAAATCATTTTTGTGTCATTGTGACTTTTTTAAATCCACAGAAAAATTGAGGCGACAAAAACATTGTAATTTCTCCATGATGACATCATACAGAATATATAACATTACATAATACATATTCATACTGACTCTTTATTCATTGTGTACATTAGCTCAGTCACAACTCCTCATTATTCTTTAACTGGTACAAGCCAATGATGGAAGTTGCAGTCCATAATTTGTGATCAATAATCAATCAGAATTAATAAGGACTTATTCATGAGTGTAAAGTGTCTCTTCTATATTCATGGCAGATTTTTCTTCAGTATTAACATTTGTAACTAAAACCATTGAAGGAACATTTCAATGAAGAATCATCCAGTCATCTCTTGTTACTGAAGTGTGTCATAGTGAGAACTCTCACATTGTTTTACTCGTAGCTTTTTCTAGAGAATTCAAAAATCCTTTAAATAGAACAAAGAAACTCAAAAAATAAAATGTCATGATTGTGAAACAAGAAGCAACATGTCCTCAGCATGTAGAGATATAAAGTGGATGGAATCTCTCCTTCTAATCTTGGAAGTATGAAGAATTAAAGTGTTACTGAATTAAATTCTCCATGAATCTTTTTTTATTTCAATGATAAAATACTTTTTTTTTGGAACATAAAACATAAAAATTGACTAAAATGTGTCACAGAGGAATAATAAGTAACTTTATATGAAGTAAATTATATCTTATTAAAGTTTTCAAATTTATTTACTCAGTGAATATATTTTAAGTTTAAGAGGAAATGTTATGAGAAAACTCTGTTGGTTTTCACATTATCAAACTTAAACTAAGGTTAGCTTTGATCAGCAGAATGGTCCAAAGCCAATGTTAATGGAAGAATTAACAGAAAAACCTTCTAGATTAAATACAGTATATTGAGAGTTAAAAAGTTCAAAGTAGATCAAAGATAGGCATTTAACTGTGAAGGCTAGGGAAAGGTTAAGAGGCAGTGTGTGTGTTTGTGTGTGTGTGTGTGTGTGTGTGTGTGTGTGTGTGTGTGTGTGTGTGTGTTGTGTGTGTGTGTGTTGTGTGTGTGTGTGTGTGTGTGTGTGTGTGTGTCCTCAGTGAACTGTATCAGTCTCTGCAGTAGCTTCCAGCTGCAGCAGTCACTTCAGTTTCTGTTCAGTCTGACTGAGGGAGGTTTTTGTACGACGCTTTTTCACTGTGTGAACACATACTGACTGTTGATAACATGAAGACTCTGACAGTAGTAAACTGCTGCATCTTCAGTCTGGACTCCACTGATGGTCAGAGTGAAGTCAGAGTTTGATCCACTGCCTGTAAAACGACCTGGAATCCCTGATTCTCGAGTGGAAGCATCGTAAATAAGGAGTTTAGGTTTTTCTCCATCTCTCTGTTGGTACCAGGCTAAAAAGTCTGAGTTATAAACAGCCTGACTGGTTTCTACAGCTGATGGTGACGGAGCCTCCCAGAGCAGAGCTCACTGCTCCAGGCTGAGTCACTGTGACCTGTCCTCTGGACTCTGAGGACACAGAGACAGAAACATAAAGCAGCATCATGGTTTTGTCGGCTTCATTTCAGAGGGACGGATGTTGATGGAGGAGAGGAGTTTGATTCTCTGGACTTTACCTGTGAAGCAGCAGCAGAGGAGAGTCCAGATGAGGACGGAGACCAAAGTCATGTTTCTGATGAGGAGGATTTCTGTGTCTTCTGTTGTCATGAAGGACAGCTGTCAGTCATCCAGTCTTCAACTCTCAGGACTATAAACTCTCCCAGAGCACTGGAGCATGGTGCTGCTGATGCAAAGTGGCTCTCTATGGAAATGCTCTGACTGACTCCAGCAGGGACTTGGTTGTTTGTTGCTGACACATTATTACATGTAAAATGATTCATGTGAAAGGAAAAAATGACAATGGTAATGGTGTAAGTATGACCAGTGATCTGATCAGTACATTGTAAAGAGAGTAGAACCAATACTATGCTGAGATTACAGGTGTGTGTGATGGACATCTTAACTCTGTGTATTTTAAATTAGGTGGTAGTTGCCAGAAAACCTGCTTCAGTTCCTGATCAGATTCTGGGCTAAAAGAGGAGAAAATAATGGTATCACAATATTTTGTAGATTCTCATCTGCGATAAATTCATTTCATGGTGGTGAGTAGAAGTGGGTGGTAACGACTTACAGATCTGTTACATGTTGGAGTAGTTTTAATGCAGCCAACACATTCATTATGTTGCTTTCACTTACTGCTTCATGCACTCATGCACATTCCAGTAAGAGGCTGAGGATCTGCTGATCCCAGGTCTGCTGCTACTCCACTAGGCCACGCCCCTCATGACTCTGTTCTTGCGCTCCATTTCACCATCAGTCATGAACAAGACCCCGATTAAACTACTTTACTAACCCCCACTCCTGTCTTCTAGCAGGGGACCATGGTCTCAGACTTGAAGGTGCTGACTTTAATCTCAGCCACTTCACACTCGCCTGCAATCTGCCCGAGTGCTGAAGGTCACCGTCTCATGAAGCAAACAGAATCACATCATCTGCAAAGAGAAGGGATGCAATTCTGAGGTTCCCAAACCGGACACTCTCATCACTCCTGCTGTGTCTTGAGATCCTGTCCACTGTCACAAACAGCATCGGAAACAAAGATCAGCCTTGACGGAGTCCAACACCCACTGAAAATGTGGGTGTCATTGGCATTGGGTTCATTCTCTTTGCCACACAGGCAGGCTAAGGCGGGGACCTGGGAGAGCTGATGTCAGTCATATCCACATCAAAGAGAAGAAAAGCTAAAGACGGTGGTGTGCTGGTATGTTTTCTTATTAAACTGCTTGATGCTGAAGTTGTTTCTTCAGTCATTACTTTGGTTCTCAAACTCAAGTAGTTACTCTGATCTCTACTTTTACCTGAGTGCTTGTTTTTACAAAGTAACAGTACTTGTACGTGAGTGCAGTTTTTAAATACTACACCAACCTCTGGGACAGAAGTTTTCACTAAAATATACTATGCATTATAAATATACTGAATGTTAAACTGACATTAATCCAATGAAATAGCTATATTTACAACTGAGGTCAGGTTTGTATGTGAACCAGCCTTTGCTGAAGTAGGATTGTTATAGAACCTGGAGGGAATAAAATAAAAGAAATGGTCTGAAGGGCCCTGAGAGCAATGGTGTTGGAGTAGCAGCCGTAGCGAGGCCCAGGTTGAGGATAGATAGGGGCCTTAGCTTTAGGGTAGACAGGAGACTTTGAGGATAGACAGGAGACCTAGGTTGGGGATTGATAGGAGGCTTCTGGACACCTGGCACTACTACTATGCCCTGGCATGCCTGGTTTGGGGAGGGTCCACACGTCCTGAACACCATTGTTCCCAAGGCGTTGATAGGTAAAAAGGAACTATATATGATGATGCACAGGCCCTCTGTCTTCAGTTCACATCTGGATCTGATTTCACTTTTGTTCTTGTGAAAGAATAAATTCTATTGGATTGGACTCTGATCATATCCAGTGACTTCTATTTTGAATCTTTTCTGACTCCAGTAAAAGTGCAGTTTTGTAGAAAGTGTTTGTGAAGAGGTCTAGACTGAAACTGTGGCCCAGACCTGGACTTTTTTTCTACAACACATGGAAGTCATCTTCAGTCACAGCTGGACAGATTTTTTTGTCTCAATTTTATGTAGCAACAGCTGTGAGCAGCAACATGAGTTTTCTGAAGGTCTTCATGTTGCACTTGAACAACACATTAAATGACATGATCTTCCTCAGCAGACTGAGTTTGTCCATTTGTCATGGAATCTTTTTTTAGTTCAAAGTAATGTGGAGAAGAAGTGTCAGAAATAGTCAGAGGAACGACATTTTAACATCTTCATTTCAAACTGTTTAAACTATGTTGTCCATATAAAACAGTGAGTGTATCCAGACGACCTGCTTTGATTACTGATCAGGTTTGAGGCTGGGAGTTGGGAAGAAGATGATGTTGTGATGAATGATGATGTGAATGGTCTTGAGTGGTTGGTATAGATCATGATGGAAGAGACCAGGGGACCAGCGTATAATTAGATACATCATGGATCAAAAAGATACTGATGTCTTGTGAAACTTTATAAACAGATTAATACAGTTGAAGTTGAATGTTGGCTCTGTTTTAGGGTTAGTTCTGATGGTTAGGGTTAGGGAATGTATTATATCAATTAGTGTCCTCGCAAAGATAGAAGTACAAGTGTGTGTGTGTGTGTGTGTTGTGTGTGTGTGTGTGTGTGTGTGTGTGTGTGTGTGTGTGTGTGTCCTCAGTGAACTGTGTCAGTTCAGTTTCTGTTCAGTTTATTGAGGGAGGTTTTTGTACGACGCTTTTTCACTGTGTGAACACCCACTGACTGTTGATATAGTGGAGACTCTGACAGTAGTAAACTGCTGCATCTTCAGTCTGGACTCCACTGATGGTCAGAGTGAAGTCAGAGTTTGATCCACTGCCTGTAAAACGAGCTGGAATCCCTGATGCTCGAGTGGTAGCATAGTAAATAAGGAGTTTAGGTTTTTCTCCATCTCTCTGTTGGTACCAGGCTAAACGGTTTGAGCCATAAACAGCCTGACTGGTCCTACAGCTGATGGTGACGGAGCCTCCCAGAGCAGAGCTCACTGCTCCAGACTGAGTCACTGTGACCTGTCCTCTGGACTCTGAGGACACAGAGACAGAAACATAAAGCAGCGTCATGGTTTTGTCGGCTTCATTTCAGAGGGACGGATGTTGATGGAGGAGAGGAGTTTGATTCTCTGGACTTTACCTGTGAAGCAGCAGCAGAGGAGAGTCCAGATGAGGACGGAGACCAAAGTCATGTTTCTGATGAGGAGGATTTCTGTGTCTTCTGTTGTCATGAAGGACAGCTGTCAGTCATCCAGTCTTCAACTCTCAGGACTATAAACTCTCCCAGAGCACTGGAGCATGGTGCTGCTGATGCAAAGTGGCTCTCTATGGAAATGCTCTGACTGACTCCAGCAGGGACTTGGATCACTCTGATCATGCTGTTTTATCAATGGATCAATCAGCTGATCAGAGTATTGATCAGGATGTGTTAATACTTATTTCCATGTACTTTAGGTTTTATGTGTTTGAGTAACTTTTACTCTGATTGTCTTTTCTGTTATTTAATGAATTGCTGAAAAAGGTAGATTTTACTTTAAAATGAATAAATATGGAAAAATTAGGAATCTAAAATTGTTGTGTTGTGTCATCGTCCTTTTTTAAACAAGCAGACAAAATATTAAATCAGAATAATTTTGGTGAGTTTGTTTGTTTGAGAGGTTTTTGTACGGCGGCTCAATGAGTTTGTGTCACTGTGGAACACGTTTGGTGGAGGAACCAGACTGGATGTTAACTGTAAGAACATTTGTCTCTTTTAATAACTCAATTTCTGTTTCTATTGATTTAATTAATAACTATAGACATTATTGTAATACTTTAGCTGAGATTTGGTATTTAATTTAACTGCAGTGATTTTTCACTGCGTCACAATGTCTTGACACTTGAAACTAAAATCTTCTTCAGATAAACATTTTGTCAGTGAAACAGTTTTCAGGAGAAATATGGGCTGGGAATAAACGTATTCCATACTGAGAAAATATTGTCAATAGTCTTTAAATTTCAGCCCAAGTACTGGGACAAATATTTCTCACATTGTTTTTATTTGATCTTCTCAATGAACTTCATTTTTTATACAATGTGTGGAATAAAAAAACATCACTGTTATATTTAAAATGATTCTGTATGAGTAAGATTCATTTGATGAGTTTCAATGTGTAAATCAGTCGTTGACAAAATTAATTTTGAATGAACAAAGTAGACAGAGTCCATCCCAGTCTTTTGTCTTTTAAAAAAGAAACCTTTCAGACGTTGTACTGAAACCTGTCTGTTGTTACGGTTTAGCAGTGATGCCTGTCTGTTGCCATGGTTACTGGGCTCAGAGAGGGAAGTGAAAATCTGAAGAGCAGTTTCATCCAATCTGAGGACGACCAACAGAAGTAGTTGCCTCCTCTGCTGCAGTCCACAGGAGGGAGTTTAGTTTCATAGAAACTGTGTTACTATCTCTCTCTGCAGTGGGTCGAGTTGCACCCACCCTGACGGTGCTGCCCCCCTCCAGTGAGGAGCTGCAGCAGGAGAAGGTCACAGTCCTGTGCCTGGCCAACAAGGGCTTCCCCTCAGACTGGAGTCTGGCCTGGAAGGTGGAGGGCAGCAGCAGCAGCAGCAGCTGGGAGGAGAGCAGGAGCCCTGGGGTGCTGGAGAAGGACGGCCTCTACAGCTGGAGCAGCACCCTGAGGCTCCCTGCAGACCAGTGGAGCAAGCTGGGCTCTGTGACCTGTGAGGCCACCCAGGGCTCCCAGTCTCCGCTCTCAGAGACACTGAGGAGAGACCAGTGTTCCCAGTCCTGACCTGACTCACTGGGACTCTGCTACTGGTTTTACTCTGCTACTGCTCTCTGTCAGCGACAATGTCTCTCTCTCTCTCTCTCTCTTCTCTCTCTCTCTCTCACTTTCCATAATCTGACCACCTGAACGTTGTTCAATTCATACTGATGTTTTCATAGTTTTAATGTTGCTGATGTTGTTGCTTTACATCAATAAAGATTATTTTCTTCAAATTAAATATTTTCAGTTGATTATTTTATTCCAGCAACAGATGCATTCTTCATATTTCTGTAGCTGCAGGATTGTATCTCAGAGTCAGATGTTGTCTTTACTGATAACACTTTCATTAATGTACTATGGGATTATATTACATGTATTGTAACTTAACTACTAACTATTTGAGTCTAACCTCACAGTCTCTGTGTTCAGCAGCGGTTTCCTAAAGCAGGTAAAAACAAGGTGTGAATGGAAGGATGAAGAGAGGCCATTTCTATTGAATGATCTTAATATGTTATTTACATTAAATACAAAATAGAGTTTTTTACAGACTAGAAATAAATTGTTGATCATCATCATATGATGATATCACATGAATCTTATCTCACAGTTTTAATTTGAAGTTTTATCGTCAATATTGATAATTTATTCAAAAACACAGAATGAACAACACTAATGTGTTCTAATATTAGATTTTTTACTGTATCATTGTAATGAGTGTTAATTTTACACTTTTCCATTTCTTGGCTCATTAAATTGATTAAAGGGGTGATTAGTAAGTTCTCTGTGCTGGTGAACATGGTTTCTTATCATGGTGGTGATTGTAGTTTGACAGGAGCTTCGGGCATCGTTACTGTCACTGTTTAGATACTCATTTGTAATGTAAAGTACACCTCTCATTGTTGAGGTCAAGTAGCCGATTATGATCCATACAGAGTGTGTATACACTGCATGTGTGTGTGTGTGTGTGTGTGTGTGTGTGTGTGTGTGTGTGTGTGTGTGTGTGTCCTCAGTGAACTGTATCAGTCTCTGCAGTAGCTTCCAGCTGCAGCAGTCAGTTCAGTTTCTGTTCAGTCTGACTGAGGGAGGTTTTTGTACAACGCTTTTTCACTGTGTGAACACATGCTGACTGTTGATAACATGAAGACTCTGACAGTAGTAAACTGCTGCATCTTCAGTCTGGACTCCACTGATGGTCAGAGTGAAGTCAGAGTTTGATCCACTGCCTGTAAAACGACCTGGAATCCCTGATGCTCGAGTGGAAGCATCGTAAATAAGGAGTTTAGGTTTTTCTCCATCTCTCTGTTGGTACCAGGATAAACGATGTTTGTTGCTATAAACAAAAACAGCCTGACTGGTTCTACAGCTGATGGTGACGGAGCCTCCCAGAGCAGAGCTCACTGCTCCAGACTGAGTCACTGTGACCTGTCCTCTGGACTCTGAGGACACAGAGACAGAAACATAAAGCAGCGTCATGGTTTTGTCGGCTTCATTTCAGAGGGACGGATGTTGATGGAGGAGAGGAGTTTGATTCTCTGGACTTTACCTGTGAAGCAGCAGCAGAGGAGAGTCCAGATGAGGACGGAGACCAAAGTCATGTTTCTGATGAGGAGGATTTCTGTGTCTTCTGTTGTCATGAAGGACAGCTGTCAGTCATCCAGTCTTCAACTCTCAGGACTATAAACTCTCCCAGAGCACTGGAGCATGGTGCTGCTGATGCAAAGTGGCTCTCTATGGAAATGCTCTGACTGACTCCAGCAGAGACTTGGTTGTTTGTTGCTGACACATTATTACATGTAAAATGATTCATGTGAAAGGGAAAAATGATAATGGTAATGGTGTAAGTATGAACAGTGATCTGATCAGTACATTGTAAAGAGAGTAGAGCCAATACTATGCTGAGATTACAGGTGTGTGTGATGGACATCTTAACTCTGTTTATTTTAAATTAGGTGGTAGTTGCCAGAAAACCTACTTTAGTTCCTGATCAGATTCTGGGCTAAAAGAGGAGAAAATAATGGTATCACAATATTTTGTAGATTCTCATCTGCAGATAAATTCATTTCATGGTGGTGAGTAGAAGTGGGTGGTAACGACTCACAGATCTGTTACATGTTGGAGTAGTTTTAATGCAGCCAACACATTCATTATGTTGCTTTCACTTACTGCTTCATGCACTCATGCACATTCCAGTAAGAGGCTGAGGATCTGCTGATCCCAGGTCTGCTGCGACTCCACTAGGCCACGCCCCTCACGACTCTGTTCTTGTGCTCCATTTCACCATCAGTCATGAACAAGACCCCGATTAAACTCCTTTACTAACCCCCACTCCTGTCTTCTAGCAGAGAACCATGGTCTCAGACTTGAAGGTGCTGACTTTAATCTCGGCTTCTTCACACTCGCCTGCAATCTGCCCGAGTGCTGAAGGTCACCGTCTGATGAAGCAAACAGAACCACATCATCTGCAAAGAGAAGATATGCAATTCTGAGGTTCCCAAACCGGACACTCTCATCACTCCTGCTGTGTCTTGAGATCCTGTCCACTGTCACAAACAGCGTCGGAAACAAAGATCAGCCTTGACGGAGTCCAACACCCACTGAAAATGTGGACGTCATTGGCATTAGGTTCAGTCTCTTTGCCACACAGGCAGGCTAAGGCGGGGACCTGGGAGAGCTGATGTCAGTCATATCCACATCAAAGAGAAGAAAAGCTAAAGACGGTGTTGTGCTGGTATGTTTTCTTATTAAATTGCTTGATGCTGAAGTTGTTTCTTCAGTCATTACTTTGGTTCTCAAACTCAAGTAGTTACTCTGATCTCTACTTTTACCTGAGTGCTTGTTTTTACAAAGTAACAGTACTTGTACATGCATGCATTTTTTAAATACTCTACCCAGCTCTGGGACAGAAGTTTTCACTAAAATATACTTTGCATTATAAATATACTGAATATTACACTGACATTAATCCAATGAAATAGCTATATTTACAACTGAGGTCAGGTTTGTTTGTGAACCAGCCTTTGCTGAAGTAGGATTGTTATAGAACCTGGAGGGAATAAAATAAAAGAAATGGTCTGAAGGGCCCTGAGAGCAATGGTGTTGGAGTAGCAGCCGTAGCGAGGCCCAGGTTGAGGACAGATAGGAGCCTTAGCTTTAGGGTAGACAGGAGACTTTGAGGATAGACAGGAGACCTAGGTTGGGGATAGATAGGAGGCTTCTGGACACCTGGAACTACTACTATGCCCTGGCATGCCTGGTTTGGGGAGGGTCCACACGTTCTGAACACCTTTGTTCCCAAGGCGTTGATAGGTAAAAAGGAACTATATATGATGATGCACAGGCTCTCTGTCTTCAGTTCACATCTGGATCTGATTTCACTTTTGTTCTTGTGAAAGAATAAATTCTATTGGATTGGACTCTGATCATATCCAGTGACTTCTATTTTGAATCTTTTCTGACTCCAGTAAAAGTGCAGTTTTGTAGAAAGTGTTTGTGAAGAGGTCTAGACTGAAACTCTGGCCCAGACCTGGACTTTTTCTCTACAACACATGGAAGTCATCTTCAGTCACAGCTGGACAGATTTTTTTGTCTCAAGTTCACGTAGCAACAGCTGTGAGCAGCAACATGAGTTTTCTGAAGGTCTTCATGTTGCACTTGAACAACGTCTCGTTCGTGTTGAAAACTATTTCAACAAAATTCCACTCCAGCTGTTCTGGAGCTTTGGATTAAATGACATGATCTTCCTCAGCAGATTGAGTTTGTCCATTTGTCATGGAATCTTTTTTGTTCAAAGCAATGTGGAGAAGAAGTGTCAGAAATAGTCAGAGGAACGACATTTTAACATCTGTATTTCAAACTGTTAAAACTATGTTGTCAATATAAAACAGTGAGTGTATCCAGACGACCTGCTTTGATTACTGATCAGGTTTGAGGCTGGGAGTTGGGAAGAAGATCATGTTGTGATGAATAGTAGAATGTGAATGGTCTTGAGTGGTTGGTATAGATCATGATGGAAGAGACCAGGGGACCAGCGTATAATAAGATACATCATGGATCAAAAAGATACGGATGTCTAGTGAAACTTTATACACAGATTAATACAGTTGAAGGTGAATGTTGACTCAGTTTTAGCGTTAGTTCTGATGGTTAGGGTTAGGGAATGCATTATATCAATTAGTGTCCTCGCAAAGATAGAAGTACAAGTGTGTGTGTGTGTGTGTGTGTGTGTGTGTTTGTGTGTGTGTGTGTGTCCTCAGTGAACTGTATCAGTCTCTGCAGTAGCTTCAAGCTGCAGCAGTCAGTTCAGTTTCTGTTCAGTCTGACTGAGGGAGGTTTTTGTACGACGCTTTTTCACTGTGTGAACACATACTGACTGTTGATAACGTGTGCACTCTGACAGTAGTAAACTGCTGCATCTTCCGTCTGGACTCCACTGATGATCAGAGTGAAGTCAGAGTTTGATCCACTGCCTGTAAAACGACCTGGAATCCCTGATTCTCGAGTGGAAGCATAGTAAATAAGGAGTTTAGGTTTTTCTCCATCCCTCTGTTGGTACCAGGATAACAAATGTTTGTTGCTAGAAACTTGAACAGCCTGACTGGTTCTACAGCTGATGGTGACGGAGCCTCCCAGAGCAGATCTCACTGCTCCAGACTGAGTCACTGTGACCTGTCCTCTGGACTCTGAGGACACAGAGACAGAAACATAAAGCAGCGTCATGGTTTTGTCGGCTTCATTTCAGAGGGACGGATGTTGATGGAGGAGAGGAGTTTGATTCTCTGGACTTTACCTGTGAAGCAGCAGCAGAGGAGAGTCCAGATGAGGACGGAGACCAAAGTCATGTTTCTGATGAGGAGGATTTCTGTGTCTTCTGTTGTCATGAAGGACAGCTGTCAGTCATCCAGTCTTCAACTCTCAGGACTATAAACTCTCCCAGAGCACTGGAGCATGGTGCTGCTGATGCAAAGTGGCTCTCTATGGAAATGCTCTGACTGACTCCAGCAGGGACTTGGATCACTCTGATCATGCTGTTTATCGATGGATCAATCAGTTGATCAGAGTATTGATCAGGATGTGTTAATACTTATTTCCATGCACTTTAGTTTTTATGTCTTTGAGTAACTTTTACTCTGATTGTCTTTTCTTGTATTTTAATGAATTGCTGAAATATTTTGATTTTACTTTAAAATGAATAAATATGGGAAAATTAGGAATCTAAAATTGTTGTATTGTGTTATTGTCCTTTTTTAAACAAGCAGACAAAATATTAAATCAGAATAATTTTGGTGAGTTTGTTTGTTTGAGAGGTTTTTGTACGGCAGCTCAATGAGTTTGTGTCACTGTGGAACACGTTTGGTGGAGGAACCAGACTGGATGTTCACTGTTAGAACATTTGTCTCTGTTAATAACTCAATTTCTGTTTCTTTTGATTTAATTCAAAACTATAGACATTATTGTAATATTTTAGCTGAGAGTCACAGTGTCTTGACACTTGAAACTAAAATGTTCTTCTGTTAAACATTTTGTCAGTGAAACAGTTTTCGGGATATGTTTGATATTTCACAAAGAAAAGCTTAAATAACACAATCTCCCAATATATTTTTGAAACTTTAAGCAGTTATCACATGAAGTGGTTGAACTGAGAAAGTGTTTGGTGATATGTGTCAGAGTCAGAGAGGTGAGAGGCTTTCATATGACGGACAGCCACTGATCAACACTGGCCTCTTAACGGCTGGGAGCAGAGAGGCAGGACACATATGCAAACACACAGAGTCAGTGAGCTGGAGCTGTCCTCAACACATCATGATGTTTCCCATCAGTACTGAGAGAGGTGACTATTTAAATAATCTGTGAAAGGAGGGAATATGAATGTTAAAAATGGAGGGTTAAAAAGGTTATTTAATCTCCATAAGCAGTTCAGGACATTTAGACGTTGTGAGGATATTTGGGCCGATCTTGAGCTTCAATCTGCTTTGTGAGGAGCAAGACTTGGTTTTAGGGTTTTTGTTTGAATTAAGTCGGCGTCAGGCATTTATCTGTGAAGGCTAGGGTAAGGTTAAGGGGTTAGGGAATGTGTGGCATCGTGTTAACACACTTTAATATAATTATGATGTCTGACAAATTGAGAGTTGTTCCTCACAAATATAATAATGAAACAGGATATGTGTGTGTGTGTGTGTGTGTGTGTGTGTGTGTGTGTGTGTGTGTGTGTGTGTGTGTGTGTGTGTGTGTGTGTGTGTGTGTGTGTGTGTGTGTGTGTGTGTGTGTGTGTGTGTGTGTGTGTGTCCTCAGTGAGTAGCTTCCAGCTGCAGCAGTCAGTTCAGTTTCTGTTCAGTCTGACTGAGGGAGGTTTTTGTACGACGCTTTTTCACTGTGTGAACACCCACTGACTGTTGATGTTATGTTGACTCTGACAGTAGTAAACTGCTGCATCTTCAGTCTGGACTCCACTGATGGTCAGAGTGAAGTCAGAGTTTGATCCACTGCCTGTAAAACGACCTGGAATCCCTGATGCTCGAGTGGAAGTATAGTAAATAAAGAGTTTAGGTTTTTCTCCATCTCTCTGTTGGTACCAGGATAACAAATGGTTGCTGTTATAAACATAAACAGCCTGACTGGTCCTACAGCTGATGGTGACGGAGCCTCCCAGAGCAGAGCTCACTGCTCCAGGCTGAGTCACTGTGACCTGTCCTCTGGACTCTGAGGACACAGAGACAGAAACATAAAGCAGCGTCAGCGTTTTGTCGGCTTCATTTCAGAGGGACGGATGTTGATAGAGGAGAGGAGTTTGATTCTCTGGACTTTACCTGTGAAGCAGCAGCAGAGGAGAGTCCAGATGAGGACGGAGACCAAAGTCATGTTTCTGATGAGGAGGATTTCTGTGTCTTCTGTTGTCATGAAGGACAGCTGTCAGTCATCCAGTCTTCAACTCTCAGGACTATAAACTCTCCCAGAGCACTGGAGCATGGTGCTGCTGATGCAAAGTGGCTCTCTATGGAAATGCTCTGACTGACTCCAGCAGGGACTTGGTTGTTTGTTGCTTACACATTATTACATGTAAAATGATTCATGTGAAAGGAAAAAATGAAAACGGTAATGGTGTAAGTATGACCAGTGATCTGATCAGTACATTGTAAAGAGAGTAGAACCAATACTATACTGAGATTACAGGTGTGTGTGATGGACATCTTAACTTAACTAACTGTATTTTTAATTAGGTGGTAGTTGCCAGAAAACCTGCTTCAGTTCCTGATCAGATTCTGGGCTAA
The DNA here is from genome assembly GCF_021018895.1 of Seriola aureovittata. NCBI lineage: Eukaryota > Metazoa > Chordata > Actinopteri > Carangiformes > Carangidae > Seriola > Seriola aureovittata. The sequence continues at coordinate 5,446,519 of NC_079379.1, forward strand.
AAGAGGAGAAAATAATGGTATCACAATATTTTGTAGATTCTCATCTGCAGATAAATTCATTTCATGGTGGTGAGTAGAAGTGGGTGGTAACGACTCACAGATCTGTTACATGTTGGATTAGTTTTCATGCAGCCAACACATTCATTATGTTGCTTTAACTTACTGCTACATGCACTCATGCACATTCCAGTAAGAGGCTGAGGATCTGCTGATCCCAGGTCTGCTGCTACTCCACTAGGCCACGCCCCTCATGACTCTGTTCTTGTGCTCCATTTCACCATCAGTCATGAACAAGACCCCGATTAAACTCCTTTACTAACCCCCAATCCTGTCTTCTAGCAGAGAACCATGGTCTCAGACTTGAAGGTGCTGACTTTAATCTCGGCTGCTTCACACTCGCCTGCAATCTGCCCGAGTGCTGAAGGTCACCGTCTCATGAAGCAAACAGAACCACATCATCTGCAAAGAGAAGAGATGCAATTCTGAGGTTCCCAAACCGGACACTCTCATCACTCCTGCTGTGTCTTGAGATCCTGTCCACTGTCACAAACAGCGTCGTAAACAAAGATCAGCCTTGACGGAGACCAACACCCACTGAAAATGTGGGTGTCATTGGCATTAGGTTCATTCTCTTTGCCACACAGGCAGGCTAAGGCGGGGACCTGGGAGAGCTGATGTCAGTCATATCCACATCAAAGAGAAGAAAAGCTAAAGACGGTGGTGTGCTGGTATGTTTTCTTATTAAACTGCTTGATGCTGAAGTTGTTTCTTCAGTCATTACTTTGGTTCTCAAACTCAAGTAGTTATTCTGATCTCTACTTTTACCTGAGTGCTTGTTTTTACAAAGTAACAGTACTTGTACGTGAGTGCAGTTTTTAAATACTACACCAACCTCTGGGACAGAAGTTTTCACTAAAATATACTATGCATTATAAATATACTGAATGTTAAACTGACATTAATCCAATGAAATAGCTATATTTACAACTGAGGTCAGGTTTGTATGTGAACCAGCCTTTGCTGAAGTAGGATTGTTATAGAACCTGGAGGGAATAAAATAAAAGAAATGGTCTGAAGGGCCCTGAGAGCAATGGTGTTGGAGTAGCAGCCGTAGCGAGGCCCAGGTTGAGGATAGATAGGAGCCTTAGCTTTAGGGTAGACAGGAGACTTTGAGGATAGACAGGAGACCTAGGTTGGGGATAGATAGGAGGCTTCTGGACACCTGGCACTACTACTATGCCCTGGCATGCCTGGTTTGGGGAGGGTCCACACGTCCTGAACACCATTGTTCCCAAGGCGTTGATAGGTAAAAAGGAACTATATATGATGATGCACAGGCCCTCTGTCTTCAGTTCACATCTGGATCTGATTTCACTTTTGTTCTTGTGAAAGAATAAATTCTGTTGGATTGGACTCTGATCATATCCAGTGACTTCTATTTTGAATCTTTTCTGACTCCAGTAAAAGTGCAGTTTTGTAGAAAGTGTTTGTGAAGAGGTCTAGACTGAAACTCTGGCCCAGACCTGGACTTTTTCTCTACAACACATGGAAGTCATCTTCAGTCACAGCTGGACAGATTTTTTTGTCTCAAGTTCATGTAGCAACAGCTGTGAGCAGCAACATGAGTTTACTGAAGGTCTTCATGTTGCACTTGAACAACACATTAAATGACATGATCTTCCTCAGCAGACTGAGTTTGTCCATTTGTCATGGAATTTTTCTTTGTTCAAAGTAATGTGGAGAAGAAGTGTCAGAAATAGTCAGAGGAATGACATTTTAACATCTTCATTTCAAACTGTTTAAACTATGTTGTCCATATAAAACAGTGAGTGTATCCAGACGACCTGCTTTGATTACTGATCAGGTTTGAGGCTGGGAGTTGGGAAGAAGATTATGTTGTGATGAATAGTAGAATGTGAATGGTCTTGAGTGGTTGGTATAGATCATGATGGAAGAGACCAGGGGACCAGCGTATAATTAGATACATCATGGATCAAAAAGATACTGATGTCTTGTGAAACTTTATAAACAGATTAATACAGTTGAAGTTGAATGTTGGCTCTGTTTTAGGGTTAGTTCTGATGGTTAGGGTTAGGGAATGTATTATATCAATTAGTGTCCTCGCAAAGATAGAAGTACAAGTGTGTGTGTGTGTGTGTGTGTGTGTGTGTGTGTGTGTGTGTGTGTGTGTGTGTGTGTGTGTGTGTGTCCTCAGTGAACTGTGTCAGTTCAGTTTCTGTTCAGTCTGACTGAGGGAGGTTTTTGTACGATGCTTTTTCACTGTGTGAACACCCACTGACTGTTGATGTAATGTGCACTCTGACAGTAGTAAACTGCTGCATCTTCAGTCTGGACTCCACTGATGGTCAGAGTGAAGTCAGAGTTTGATCCACTGCCTGTAAAACGACCTGGAATCCCTGATGCTCGAGTGGAAGCAGCGTAAATAAGGAGTTTAGGTTTTTCTCCATCTCTCTGTTGGTACCAGGATAACAAATGGTTGCTGTTATAAACATGAACAGCCTGACTGGTCCTACAGCTGATGGTGACGGAGCCTCCCAGAGCAGAGCTCACTGCTCCAGACTGAGTCACTGTGACCTGTCCTCTGGACTCTGAGGACACAGAGACAGAAACATAAAGCAGCGTCATGGTTTTGTCGGCTTCATTTCAGAGGGACGGATGTTGATGGAGGAGAGGAGTTTGATTCTCTGGACTTTACCTGTGAAGCAGCAGCAGAGGAGAGTCCAGATGAGGACGGAGACCAAAGTCATGTTTCTGATGAGGAGGATTTCTGTGTCTTCTGTTGTCATGAAGGACAGCTGTCAGTCATCCAGTCTTCAACTCTCAGGACTATAAACTCTCCCAGAGCACTGGAGCATGGTGCTGCTGATGCAAAGTGGCTCTCTATGGAAATGCTCTGACTGACTCCAGCAGGGACTTGGATCACTCTGATCATGCTGTTTATCAATGGATCAATCAGCTGATCAGAGTATTGATCAGGATGTGTTAATACTTATTTCCATGCAGTTTAGGTTTTATGTGTTTGAGTAACTTTTACTCTGATTGTCTTTTCTAGTATTTTAATGAATTGCTGAAAAAGGTTGATTTTACTTTAAAATTAATAAATATGGAAAAGTTACGAATCTAAAATTGTTGTGTTGTGTTATTGTCCTTTTTTAAACAAGCAGACAAAATATTCAATCAGAATAATTTTGGTGAGTTGTTGTTTGAGAGGTTTTTGTACGGCAGCTCAATGAGTTTGTGTCACTGTGGAACACGTTTGGTGGAGGAACCAGACTGGATGTTAACTGTAAGAACATTTGACTCTTTTAATAACTCAATTTCTATTTTTATTGATTTAATTAATAACTATAGACATTATTGTAATATTTTAGCTGAGATTTGGTATTTAATTTAATTGCAGTGATTTTTCACTGCGTCACAATGTCTTGACACGTGAAACTAAAATGTTCTTCCGTTAAACATTTTGTTAATGAAACAGTTTTCAGGTGAAATATGGGCTGGGAATAAACGTATTCCATATTGAGAAAATATTGTTATTAGTCTTTAAATTTCAGCCAAAGTACTGGGACAAATATTTCTCACATTCTTTTTATTTGATCTTCTCAAAGATTTTCATGTTTTACACAATGTGTGGAATAAAAAAACATCACTGTTATATTTAAAATGATTCTGTATGAGCAGGATTCATTTGATGAGTTTCAATGTGTAAATCAGTCGTTGCCAAAATTAATTTTGAATGAACAAAGTAGACAGAGTCCATCCCAGTCTTTTTATTTAAAAAAAGAAACCTTTCAGACGTTGTACTGAAACCTGTCTGTTGTTACGGTTTAGCAGTGATGCCTGTCTGTTGCCATGGTTACTGGGCTCAGAGAGGGAAGTGAAAATCTGAAGATCAGTTTCATCCAATCTGAGGACGACCAACAGAAGTAGTTGCCTCCTCTGCTGCAGTCCACAGGAGGGAGTTTAGTTTCATAAAAACTTTGTTACTATCTCTCTCTGCAGTGGGTCGAGTTGCACCCACCCTGACGGTGCTGCCCCCCTCCAGTGAGGAGCTGCAGCAGGAGAAGGTCACAGTCCTGTGCCTGGCCAACAAGGGCTTCCCCTCAGACTGGAGTCTGGCCTGGAAGGTGGAGGGCAGCAGCAGCAGCAGCAGCTGGGAGGAGAGCAGGAGCCCCGGGGTGCTGGAGAAGGACGGCCTCTACAGCTGGAGCAGCACCCTGAGGCTCCCTGCGGACCAGTGGAGCAAGCTGGGCTCTGTGACCTGTGAGGCCACCCAGGGCTCCCAGACTCCGCTCTCAGAGACACTGAGGAGAGACCAGTGTTCCCAGTCCTGACCTGACTCACTGGGACTCTGCTACTGGTTTTATTCTGCCCCTGCTCTCTGTCAGCGACAACATTTCTCCCTTTTTTTCTCTTTGTCTCTCTTTCTCTCTCTCGTGATAATAAAGAACAAATAAAAGATTTTGCCAAATTATCAGTTTCCATGTCTATCATTTTACTCGCCGTGTCATATACCTTATCAGCAAAAATGTAGGGAAAACAACAACTTTTTTTTTTTTTTTTTTTTACATTTTGGTATTGTAGTCCTTGTCATCCTTACCCAGTTAGGTATGAATAAATGTATGTAGCCTGCTTGGCTACATACTCATAAATTCAACAGTGAATAACTGCTTTCATATGTTGATGTCTTACCTGCAAACAGTTGTTTTATTAAATCAACCAAGACTGTCTCAGGAGGCGATCACAGACGCACCGTAGAACTAAAACAATTGGTTATTCTTGGTACTTCTGTTGTGTTGTTTGTAGTAGAGTTGCAAAACAGTGTTGCCCTCTTGTGGACTCATTGCGGTGCTACACAAGTTTTGTCACTAATTTCCTTTGGTTTCCAGAGAGATTTATACAGAACCTGAGAACTGTACAATGCTCCCAGTGTGGCTCTTTGGACAGCAATCAGTCTGTCAGGTGTTCGGTCGGTCGGCCCATCACTTTGGTCCACACTGAAATAGCTCAACAACTATTGGATGGACTGCCCTAAAATCCATGCCCTCTTTGGGGTAAATGACATAGTACTTTTTGACAGTGGATGGCAAATACATTTTAAAAGAAATTTAAAGATGCCCAGTCTGTCAACACTTAATGTATTTCGTTTTTTTGTTTTCTGCTGCTGCAATACAAATGCACTTGTAACAACTAAAGCATGATCAAACATTTTTATTGTTATGTTCATAATGTTTTAATTAGTATATTTAGGCACTCACAGCACTCACCTGTAAAGTTGGCTTCAAATCTGAAGTATTTCTTTTGAACATTATACATATATTTATGACTAAATAAGCAACAATCAGAGTTAAAAGAAACATCTTAAATTATTGAGAGTTCAACATTCAAAGCTCAGATAATCTGCTTCGTCAGGACGGTGTAGGCATGATTTGCTGGATCAGAAATTTAGCAATTCCTACACCTGAAAATAACATTGTACAGCTGAAACAATTAGTCAATTAATGGATTAGTTGAGCAATAGAAAAAATAATCAGCAACTATTTTGATAATTGATTAATAATCAAGGTCACTTTGTACTGTTTTTCTCTGTTTTATATCGTGGCAAAGTGGACATCTTTGGGTTTTGGCATGTTGGTTGGACAAAATAAGACATTTGACAACCTCAATAACAATGAAAATAATCCTTAGTTGCAGCTGTAATTCATTGCCATTGTCTGTGAACATAATCATGGCAGTTTCTCATCAGAATGTAAATGGAAAAAGAAATAAGTGGTACCAAAACATAATTTCTAGAAGATATGTGATGCTTTGAAAGGCAATGACAAACAACATATTTGGAGTTTAAAGGACTTGTAGGCCGATCAGATGAAGGTGTCGTTGTATCTCTCTCTGTCCATCTTCTTTCTATCTCTTCCTTCCTTTTCCTCCTCAGTGCTCTGTCTTCTGCTCCTGTCCATCTTTGTCGATGTTTTTGAGGAGTGTGAGCAGTGGTCTCATGCTGCGTTCGTCCCCGCTCTTCATGAAGCCACCGTAACGCTTGCTGGCCGGCGGGCCGCTCCACCGGAAGTGCTTCATCTTGTATGTGCTGTCTTTTTTCTCCTGGACGTCATGGAGCTGCTCAGGCTCGTCCTCTGCTTCCCGCCTCATCATCTCTTCGGGGAAATCCTCGGCTGACTCCTCCTCTACACCATTGGAGGTGTAGAGTTTGATCGGGCGGCGCTTTGGCCCAACCGGTTTTCCCCAGCGGAAATGCTCCATGGAGTAGGAGCGCTTGGCCTGAGGGGAGGAGGGAGAGGAGGGAGAGGAGGGAGGTAAAAGAGAGAGGGGAGGCTGAGACTCTGGGTCTGACAGAGAGGACCGTTGGAGATGACCATCGCCCGGGATGACTGGCGTCTGGGCGGTGAGGTCGGACCGACAGAGCTGGATACACTCCTGCAGGAGAAGACAGACAAAATTTGGCAAATCACAAATATGTTGATATTGAACGTATCAGTAAAATAACATATTTGTTTTCCACCAAAATATCAGTGTCCAACATCCACTTGTAGTGACTAGTGACTGTGGATGTTGTAAGTGGAAAAGCATCAGGATAGCCAGGAGACTGTGTGTTTGTGTGTGTGTGTGTGTGTGTGTGTGTGTGTGTGTGTGTGTGTGTGTGTGTGTGTGTGTATGTGTTTTACCATCATGCTGCTCTCATTGTTGTCACCCTGACAGCTGGCATGCTCTAAGCACTGATTGGCGGCTCCCCTGGCCACGCCCACAACCGTCACAGCTACCAATAGCCACAAAGGACACATTCTCCTGCCTGCCAATCAGAGACGCCAACACATACTGTACATAAGGAGCCTTTTTACCTTTTTACCCCGTCATCTGCTGCAGGATTTCAAAATAAAATTCTGTCATCGAGACGCCGACAGTAAGTTTCAAATCACCTGAATTCAATTGCCTCTAATTTGTATTTCCTAAGCCCAATAATGGTTTTACAGTTTAGGAATAGTTATACTACTAATACCACTGATATGCCTATTAATACTACAAACACTATTAATCATAATAATCATAAAAATATATGTATTTTAACAACAAAAATCTTTATTTGAACATTTACAGTGTTTATCCCAGGGTAATAATTAACATGTAAAGCACAGACAAACAACAAATAAAGAAAAAGTCCTGCATTCAAGTTTTTCTATCATTATCAGAATTCATTCGCATTAAAATAAGTGTAAAACTCATTTTTAATGATCTACCTTCAGCATTTTTTATGCTTGGGATTTCATTATGTTTTGGACAATGTACATATTGTACATGATTTACATTGATTATTTTAAGTTATTGCATTTGTAATAAAATGATTACATATATATGATGTATTTATTTGAGGCTGTAGAGGTTGTTTTTTTTTATTTGTAAAAGAATTTAAATGACGAAGTGTTGGTTTTAAAAACATTAATTATTTATATGAACAGATAATGAAGACACTCACCACACTGTCCTGTCTCTCCCTCTGATGTTTTCTTGTCGTTTGGGTGCTGGACAAAGATTTCTGTTGTTCTCCTTAACCTTTGTCCCTCCAACTGACCGGCCAGTTTTATATCCATTCAGCCAGGGACACAGACACACACATACACACACACACACACACACACACACACACACACACACACACACAGACGATGACGCCATTACCTGAAATCTCCCCCGTCTCTCATTCATGCTTAACATGCACTGCTGCATGGAAATAGCCAATCCAACTCTTCCACCCACACACACAAACATCATCATCATCATCATCATCATCATCACTTTCATCAATGTTAGAGAGATAAAAGTTGTGTTTTTAATAGTGAATACTTTTATACCTCAGGTGTTACTTAACAATTTAAAAAAGCAGCTTTAAAGGGCGGCAGCTTCTATCACTTTGGCCCAGTCTGAAATATCTCAATAGCTATTGGATAGATTGCTATTGACATTCATGTTCCCCAGAGGATGTATTAACAATGACTTCGGCGACCTTCGGAGCGTTACCATGAAGTTGACATTTATGGTTTTGGGTAACTTGTCTCAACAACTATTGGACTGGTTGCCATGAGAGTGTACCGTCTTTGGTGCGAACATTCAGTGTTGCACTCAGTCGTTCAAATGAAAAGGAGAGAAAGGGCCGTGTAACAAATGAGAAGAGAGAGAAGTTAGAGAATTTACTTCCTCACATCCACACAGCTGGCCCCGCTTTGGTGCAGAGTGTTGAATGTCAGTTGACTTATCAGGCAGATTAACACCAAGGCGACATGTTGTCACAGACGGGAACAGGGGATTCAAACCTGTGGGTCAGAGTCTACAGTTACACCCACACTCACCTGCTGCCTCGCCTCTCTCCATTGTCTGGGCCCTCAGTGTGACCAAAGATAAATCTGAAGGGGATCGGCTTCTTTACCGGACCGCCGGAGGGAAAAGCCTGATGAGGATGACCTTTATCTTCCACGCTCTGAGTCTATCAGGAGCCTCTCTTAACTTCACCTTTAAGGAATTGTTTGGCATTTAGGGAAATCTGCTTTAATTGAGATTTAGATGTTCAGTTTGACACCACTCTCATGTCTGTACAGTCAATATGAAGCTGCAGCCGGTAGCCAGGTAGTTCATCTTAGTGCAAAAACTGGAAATGGAGGGAAAACAGTAGCAATATCTCCCTGGTAGCACCTCTAAAGTTTAGAGGCAGGAACATGACGACAGTCCAGTCTTTCTTAAGTACATTATGCTTGGTCTGATAAAGAACTGACCTTATGTTGGCTTTGGTATCAACCATCTTTTATAGTCTTGACATGGACTTGACTATGCCCTGTGTTTGACTAGTTCTGGACTTGACTGGTCTCACCTACAATCCTGCGTTCATTTCTTCCTCATTAAAATACTTTTGCAGCTTTGGTGTTTAAAGGAATAAGAATTCATCCAATCAATACTTTGGATATCAAAAATATACTGACAGTTTCTTTTCTTGTTTCTGGCAAAAAAAAGTAAAAATCCAACCCGACGAGACCTGATAGGTCAGATAAAAACTTACAAAAGATGTTCAGGTTCTGTCATGTCGGCCTTTTGACAGTCATTTACAAGGTGCCCACGCATGTATATTCAGGGTAAACAGATAAAGCCGAGACCATGGTAACAACAACTGCATGACATGGTAACACAAACTCACTGCTTCAGATTTCACTAACCGTGTCAGACTAAGGTCAGACCGACAGAAAGGGCCCAGGCTGCAGTGTAATGGGGCGGCTGTGGCTCGGGAGGTAGAGCGAGTCGTGCACTAATCAGAAGGTTGGTGGTTGGATCCCCGGCTGAATGTGTGAGTGAATGGGTGAATGTGGTAAAGTATTGTAAAGCGCTTTGAGCGGTCGATAAGACTAGAAATAAGTGCAGACCATTTACCATTCAGTGAATGCTGGTGGAGCATTGTGTCTCAACTTTCAAAAACGAAAATACAGGAAAGAAAGAAGAGAGAAAATAAAGGGCGACAATATATCACCCAATTTTTCACAAGGAACAGTGGGTGTAGTCGATGAGTGGTGCAAATTAACCTCTTAGCTTAGTCCATTGTGAAATAGGCTAAGTTTGCTGCTTTGGCTTTTTTGAATGATGATAAAATAGAGATACTTTCACTTGGACCAAAATCAAAAAGACACACCCTTTCTAGAAAGCTCAGGAGCCTGGCTCAGCAGACCAAACGTCTGATTTTAAGGTCTGTTTAATTACCTACAAAGCTGCTAAAGATCTAGCACCCTCATACATCTACATCCTTTCAACCGTAGCAGCCCCGAGAGCCTCCGAAGCTGGTCTCGTGATTGTGGCCAAAGCACTCCACAAAGCATGAGACAGTCAAAGTGCTGACACTACTCGATACTCACAGTGAATGTTCACACATGGCAGTGCATGCTCCAGCTGTCCATCAGTCTGAAATGGATCCAGGTGACACTCATTCTGAGGTTCAGCTGAAGCTAATGTGAAGCTTCAGCAGTTTGAGTTGGACAAATCAGGCAGCGTTCGTCCAAAGTTACAGGCTTTTAGCGTGAAATTCCCTCTTTGTGACATCATGAATTGCAGATCTGTATCCTTAAACATAAAATTAAACTGATCAGTGCTTCAGCTGACAGTTTCCTACAGTAACACCTGTTAAATTCATACCTGTATTCATTCTGTCACTTTAATTTGTTACTGTAACTTGGTAGTCACATTACTTTAATCCCGTTATATGTAATGTATTACTGTCCAGAACAATGGCTGCCAATCCCTTTAAGGGATTATCAGGAAAGATGTCATACCCTGTGCTGGACACACACACACACACACACACACACACACACACACACACACACACACACACACACACACACACACACACACACAGTCTCCTGGCTATCCTCATGCTTTTCCACTGAGGTGAATTCAGTGCTGGGATGCTGGGACACACCAGGCGACAGGTAGGAATGTACTTCACATATACACTGTGTTTCAGCTTAAATATGAAATTCATGTCAACTAAAGGACCATAACAGAAGTTTTGAATGTTTTAGCTTATTGGCTGCATTGCCTGCTGGGTATTTTTCCAAAGCTAATCATCAACTTTTTAGATTGGTTGGTTTTCTACTGTTTACAGATCATTTCTGTACAGATTAGCTTGCTTCTAAAGATAAACACACATATCAGCACTCATGTCAACGTTTCATTGTCATCATGTGACAATACAGCTCAGAGCAGGGACTTTATGCATGTGACAACAAGGAAAAGTCAAATGCGAAAGGACAACCCTACTGCCAGAGAAAAACCCAAATCTAGGACGATTCTGAAAGATTATGTCCAGTAAAGATTTTTTTTTACATAAAGTATTTTACAAAAAAATACATGAATAGGATTTCCCAGTATGTGAATTTTGTCCTGGCCCATCAGCAGACTCTCAAATCTCTGGTGTCAGAGCATCCTTGTTTTCATGGACCTTGGTTGCCATGAACATGTTTTTGACTGTGTTTGACACAGCAGGATTAGTACTATAACACTATTGATACTTTATTGATACTGAATTTAGACCTGTTTTGTTACTTTATCAAGGGTCTTCATTTACCCTAAATGTAAAGCAAATTTGTCCCACTGAAGCAAGTAAAGGCTTAGACAGCTAGTGACATCCTAGACTAGTAGTAGTTGAGCACCTTCACAAAAACCTGGACTGGGATGTTACAGAGTTTGGAGGGGTGCAGCTAGCTCGCCTTTAAATCCTGGTTTACACTTCTGCATTGAATCCACTACGTACGTACGGTGTAGATACAGCGTAGGTTCTGCATCGAAGACAAAAGTATAAACCATGCAGGCTTCAGTAACAAAATTCATGAACTTCATCTGGACTTGATTTCAACTTGTCAGCAGCTCTTCCCCTTCCTGTCGTGAAGTCTAAAACTCGAGCCTAACATCGGAGGAGGTCTGGATCTATACTTGCTGCTATGATATTGGACCCTGATGTTGATCTGGTGATTGAAACCGATTCTTTAGGATGAAGTGGCGATCTGTTTTAGTGACTTTTGTCTTACTGACCGACTGGTGTTTCCAGTCAGTCACTGGTGACTTTGTGGCCTCTGATGAACACCTAGACGTTGGCCATGATGACGATGTACACCCCAACACCCTCGGAGAAACAACTGCGGATGTACTGGATGTGAATACCCAAACAAGCAGGGATGTACCAGACACAAACATTGAAACAAACTGGGACATACTGGACATAAACAAGGACAACTATGAGGATGCTGACTGGCATCCTCCTACCTCCCTCCTGGAGACACACTCCGATGTTTTCCCTGACCCCCCACCGGTGATGCGCGGCGGCAACACTGGTGTTGACGCCAGCAACAACCAAACCTCCAACCAGACTGTAGGTGCTTCATCGGCACAGTGTGGCGAGTACAGCAGCCAGCTGATGTCTAACGGGCAGTGCCGGCTGATGGCAACGCTGCCCCCTGTGGGAACGTCGCAGAAACGCTGCCCAGATATGTTTCGCTGTACAGATGACATCTCCTATTGGCTGCATGAGAACCAGAACAGAAAGGAGCAGCTGGAGGAGCTGAGGGAGACAATGTCAGAGCTGCAGGAGGAGCTGAGGAACCACCAGCATCGAGTCAAGGCCCTGGAGATACAGGTAGACTGGCTGTTCAGTAGTTTACTATGTTTGTTTAAAGACGCAATTAAAGACAAAAACAGAAGCTCAAACCTAGATTCTCCTCTTTCAAAACTTTTATACTGCCACAATCTGAAACTATATTCAAGCAGGTAAAACACAACACCCTACTTTCTCTCTCTCTCTCTCTGTTTATCTCTGCCTCTGTTTATCTCTCTGTCTGTCTTTATCTCTCTGTCTTGACACCACATAAGCCCTCCTTAACCCTGAATGCTAACAGGATTAGCTGCAGGCTTGTTGCCAAGGGTCCTGCATCCTCATGAGTCTGCCTGACCCAGTGAGCAATTTTCTGGGCTTCCGATGTCTCCTGGTCAAAATAAGGTTAAGACCTCAAGCTGACTGACAAAAACAATGTTAGATGTTGTTAGTAGAGCAGTACACAGACCATGCTTTCCCTTCATATTTGAGGTGGGCTAAATTCACCCACTTTTGTGTCCTGTAATTGGAAAGCATCGATTTTGATGATCCATCATTTTGTTTGGTTCAGTTAATTTAAAACTTAAATAAGGCTTATTAAGATTAGAAGATTAAATCGACAAAAGAGTGACGAGCAAGCAGCATTTTAGTCTTTATAACTTTAGCATCTAAAACTCTCCTTTTCTCTCTCTCCCCCCTCAGGGTGAAGAAAGTGTGAATTCAAATTCGACCGTTGAGCAGCGGTTGAGTTCTCTGGAGTTGCGTCATGCCAAGGCCGACACGCTGCTCCACGTGCACGCGGCGCTGCTGTACGAGCTGCAGGCGCAGCTCCGCAACCTGTCGGCCACCGTGCAGCGCATGAGCCACAGCACAGGCTGCATGGTCAACGTCATCAGAACTGCGCCGCCGCTTGGCATGCGAGACACACTGCCACCAGGTACACATGCAACAAACACAGCGGTGAGTTGCATGTTGCATTATGTTCAAAAAACCTGTTACTCACAGAACTTTTTTTTTTAACACAATCAAAACAGTTACATTTTCATTTTACTTTACAAAGCTGTAACAAGTTAAGGTTTAGCGAACCTAATTAGCAGCTATGTCAGTAACATGTCACAAACTCTCCATTGTTGTTTGTATTGTATTGTGTCTGTATTTGTGTTATTATTTTTATATCACAGTGCTCTTGTACAATTGGCTGAATACCCATAAGGCTAACTGTATTCAATCAGCCAACTCAACAGATAGGCTAAGCAAAGGTCACGGGGTTACAATTCTTTATTTTCATTAGAATTGTTTTAATTGGTTTGCCTACAGAAAAAATAACCAACATAAGGGATTTAGTAGATCATAGCTATAAACAGGAGCCTGACTATTCAAGGTTTTGGCAGTAAAATCTTCAAATCTATTCTAAATCTCACAGGTAACCAGTGAAGGGCAGCAAGAATTGATACAATTTGGTTGCTTCTCTTAGAATGTGTCAAAAGCCTGGCAGCAGCGGATTGTATCAGCTGCAGTCTTTGGATGATTCGTCTGCTGATACCAGAATAAAGAGCGTTGCAAGCTATTCAACAGCAGGAAATTATTGGACATCCAGTTCTTAATTTCATCAGGGCAGGACATTATAGGACATTATAGATGACACATCTTTGTCTGTTGTTGTTGTACTTTGTTGGGACATACAGTTGCGTATCGTCCACATAGCAATGAAAGTCGATATTATGTCTGCGCATGTTTTTCCCCAGGGGGAGGGTAGAGGTAAGGTAAATAAAGGGGGACCCAGAATAAACCCCTAGGGGACACCACAAAAGAAGAAGAGACATCTCCAAGCTTAACAGAAGTATGTTATGGCTGATATGAATTGTGTGTTAACCCAACTTGTGGGCTCCGCTGTAATCTAAGCAAATATTGTGTTGTTTCTGTTTAGGAAACAGCAACTATACAGAATCAGTAACTCAGGATCTGACCAGTATCAGTTGATACATTTGACAGTTTGAGTGTTGCATGATGCTTTGTAAAGCCCTTTCTCTCTGTCTCTGTCTCTCTCCCTCAGATGGACGGTACCTGTCTTTCTGTCCTTCAGATTGTGCATCTCTGTATTACAATGGTGTTCGCCGCTCTGGTGTTTACACCATAGTCCTGTCGCCAGGCGCCACCCTGCCTGTCTACTGCGACATGGAAACCGAGGGTAGGACACATACTGTATACTATACACACACAATTTATATATACACATGTAAATGCAGCATGTATAGATTACATGCGTGCACACAGGTATAGATACATGTGTGTCTGCATCAGGTGGGGGCTGGACGGTGTTTCAGCGGCGACGCGATGGCACCGTGAGTTTTAACCGTGGCTGGTCAGAGTACCGCGATGGCTTCGGTGAACCTCGAGGAGAACATTGGCTTGGCAACCAGAACCTCCATCTGTTGTCCAACCAGGGTCACTACAGCCTCCGTATAGACCTGCAGGACTGGAGTCATGCCCACAGACACGCCCTGTACCACAGCTTCAGGTAGACAGAGAGACTGGAAAAAAGATAGATGATGTAGCAGTGCAAAGACAAGTGTTAAAGATACAGGTCGAGGTAGACAGACAAGTAGGGGGTCTGTCAAGATTTCGCCACATAGTGAAGGTTTCTTACTGTGTGAATGTTTGTGTGAATGGATGAATGAGAGGGAAGCTGAAAAGTACTTTGAATAAAAGGGCTACATACTCTGTATACAAAGAGATTGTAGGGTCGTGTCCTTTTTTAACCCTTCCAAAACTAAAAACAGAACAGCTAAAATTTAAGGAGTGGATTAAACCGGGATAGGGCATGGGCTGGGGACAAACCCATTAAATTTTGGTGCCATTCAAGTTAAAGGGGCAGATTCATGATTTTTTTTCACTTTTATTCAGATAATAATCTGGATCCAACAGATATTTTGTAGGATTGTTTGGCCTTGGCAAAAGTATATGCTTTACTGAGTGCCATTTTAGTTATCAGAATTTGATCCATTCAACCCAGTAATATCTAAATAACTGGAAGTTCAACCGGCTCAACTGGTTTTCAGTAATGCTCTCAACGAGTCATTTAATCATTTAATAATATGTAACATTTAAACATGTACATCTGCTCGGAAACTTTAAATGTCATAGCAACAGTAACTAAAAGGCGAGTGGCTTAGTGAAGGATCATTGTTAATGGAGATACTTGTTGTTTCCTCCTCCTGCAGGATAGAGGATGAGGAGAACCAGTACCGCCTCCACGTTTCTGGGTTCAGTGGAACGGTGGAGGACTCGTTCGGTTGGTACCACGACCAGCAGGGTTTCAGCACGCCGGACACTGGCAACATCTGTGCTGAGATCAGCCACTCCGGCTGGTGGTTTCACCAATGTTTCTACGCTAACCTCAACGGCGTCTACTACAAGGTAGGACTGCCTACAAGAACAGACGCAAGAATACAGAGGGAAGTAGGATATAGCAGATTTCAGGTAAACACTCGGAGAAACCAAATCCTGCAAATTTGGATTGTGGGTCCAGGTGGGTCCAGGTGGGGGCAGTGACTGCTTTGTTGTCACATCACAAAGTCTGTGTTCTGAGCACTTTGATACTTTCACCTTTAAACCCACCTCCAAAGCTGATTTGCTTTTTCAGGGAAACAGTCGTCAACGAGCACAACAGACCTAAAGATAAATCAGTGATTCAGGATAGAGAGGTAGGGAGGGAAAAGAGGTCCAAAAGCAGCAGAAGTAGGGAGATGGGAAGGAGGGTATATGAGTGTGATATGTTAATGTTGAAATTATGTTTTCCACCAGGGGGGGCGCTACTCTCTGAGAGCGCAGAATCTGCTGGGGCCGGACGGCATCGTCTGGTTCTCCTGGAAGGACTCAGACTTCTACTCCCTGAAGGCGGTCACCATGATGATACGACCACGCAACTACAGGCCACGCCTGTCGCCATAGTGATCGAGCGCTTGTCATTAGTTTAACAGACTGAAGCTCAGCTGACAGCTTCTAAGGACGCAAGAGCTGCTAGAAATCTCCACTGGAGTACCACGTGTATTCATATGCCACTGAAAATATACCCCAACAAAGGCACTATTTCTTCCTGTTTGAGTAACCTTTGCTAAAAACTATAGTGACATCTCCTTTGTGAACCAATGGGCTTGGAGCTGAGAGCTACAGGCAAGGTGGGGTAGTACACGCTGTTGGCTTTGGGCCTTTGAATTAACAGGCAAAGACTAATTTACAAGTCCGCAAGTGAAACTGTCCTTGAATAAAAGATGAAGAAGCAGCACTGACAGAGAGTGGTCAGTGTCACTGAGAAATTAAAGTCCGCCATCCAGACGAAGCTGCTGTTCACCTCATACCTGCAGTGTATTTCAAAGCCAATGTCCAGCAGCTTTTATGTTACACATGCAGAGGCTGTTTATGACTTCAGTGACACCAGGCTGATAATATTTTTGTAAATCCTTCCATCCATCCATTTTCTTCTGCTTATCCGGTGTCGGGTCACAATGGCATCCAGATGTTCCTCTCGCTTTCCAGCTCCTCTCGGTGGCTGGCCTTCCCAGGCCAGATGGGATATGTAGTCCCTCCAGCGAGCAATGGGTCTACCCCGGGGGTTAAACAAATTAGATAAAACATGAGCAGGAACATTGAGCTCTAGAAGTGCTTTTGTAGGATTTAGAAAAAAGAAAAAAAAGTTTTTACCTTTGGACAGTGTCATAAGTGTGTTTCTCAAAATGTCAAACTATTTGTTTAATATCACTGCAGCAAAGTAAGGATTAATCTCACTGGAGGTCTAGTAGAGATTTACTTTAACTGAAGGATACATAATGCTCTAATTGTGGGCAAACACTAGTCACTTAGTATAAGGACACACTGTGCCTACCTGTGTGTTATGAGTGGTCTCACACATGTAATCTTACCTGGAGTTGCAGAACAAGTGAAGATGTGGCAGGTGTTCAGACCAAATTCATGTAAAACTCCGTTGAGTCATAAAGTTGTAATGTTTTCACAGAATCAGCTGCAGTCATACATGACTAAACAACACACACACACACGCTCACATAATTTTAATTACACATTTATTGGAACAGTTAAAGGTATTAAGTGAAGCATCTACAGGATCTTTTTCAAAGTCACCAACCTGCTAAAACAAACTACTGAGGAATCACTTTGAATACAGGCAGGTTGTTTTCTCAGTGGTGTACCTGTGCAGGTGAGTCTCCTCAGAGACGACTGACTACACGTATACACACAGATGGTAAATCATTAGGAGGTCAGGCGGTCTCCGTGCTGCTGTTGTTGTGTGGTTGGGATAGTTTCCCCTCAGACTCCAGGGGTGACCATCTCCAGGAGGCGGAGGGCGTTTACATGGGGCGCTCCCTGGGGCGGGTCACGAACTGCCACCACAGAGGGGGGAGGTCGCCCTCCTTGCGGGCTGGAGGGAGGGCTTCGGACTTGGGGCCTTCGGCTGGAGTCTCAGTCTGCAGCTGGGCGATCTGGAAAGAGACAGGAGGGGAAAACATTTATCCCAAATCAATACTAGTTTATATTCAATTTTGTTTTTCTTTTTTTAGCACATTATTTTACAGTTTTTAAGACTTTTTGACTTTGACTTATTAAGACTTTTAAAGACAAACTTTGTGGTGTCAAACTTAGCTAGAAATGAAGTCCTTAAATGATGCTTGAAAAGCTTCAATGAACTCCTGGTTAACAGATCTGTTTTAAATAAACTTGTTTTCTAAATAAAGTTAATATGGGTCTGTGATGATAACTGGTATAAGCAGTTGTATCCTGAGGGAGACTTCTGTTACCTCCTGTGCCCAGAAGCAAACAGGAAGCAAAGTGGGATGCAATGTTTTGAATAATTTACTGATGAAATAGCAAATATTTTTTGGGAAAACCAGAGTGACAAATTTTTCCTCTGTAACAAACGGGCACTTCAACCAGTCCCATGCATTACACAGTACATAAGGCATACTGAATACCTGATCATATGCACTACACATCAGCAATCTCAGTGTTTTTAGTGACAGGGATCCAGAGGTCTAAGGTGTTAAAATAGTGGAATGGCAGTGAATCCTAACTTCAACATGATGTGTTTATTAATTTCAATATCTAGAGACAACAGGGGCCTGACAGAGTTCAGTCAAACAGCTAAACTCTGGGGCCACCTGGTGGATTTAAGTGGTAGAAAGTGTTACTAAAAACTGTTATGCTGAAACCTTTTTAGACCGATGGAAATGTTCTGATATCTTTCTGACTATGAAAAGTGAATTTATTCTTCTAAAGGAAAGTTACAACTGATATCTTACAGTAATTAAAGCTGGTGCAAAGTTTGAATGAATTGATTTGTTTCAGGCATTTCAATGGTATTTAATCCACAGCACTTTATAGTTTCTTATAGAATCATTAGCACAGAAGTGGTAAAAATGTACTGGTGGTATGTAATATATTGTTGTTGTATGCAGACTGGCCCACCTCTTTGTCCCAGCTCTGCATCCTCAGTTTCTTCCACTGCTCCCTCTTGGAGAAGTAGTCCGGGTACATAGCCTTCTCTGAGGGGTGCCAGTGGTCCAGCACCCACTCTGGGATCTACAGGAAGAACACAGCGCTCAGGCAATGTAACAGTAGGACTATCAACATTTTCACATCATTTTTTTGACTTTGAAATACATCACCTGATAAGAACTATGGACATTTAAAAGATAAAAAAAAACAAAAAAAAAAACACAAATCTTTAGTATAATGTTGTCAATTTTTGTTCTAAAGATTTTAACATCTGAACATAGAAGCTCTAGTTTGGAGTGTGGATGTGGATACAACACAATACACTCGCTTCTCATTTCCAGCAGAGGGCAGTAATAACTTTACATCAAAGCCCTGTCTCTGGTCTGTATCATAGAAAATATGATTAAAAAATAATCATTGCAATTAAAAAAGAGGGATAAGAAGAAATAGCAGGCAAAGTTATTTTAGCCTTGAAAAGACATGTCCATAAAAGTGTGAAACCAATGAATTCAACTCATTTTGTCACATTGTACAAAAACTCAAGAGGTATATAAACTTTTTCACAGCAATGTAAAAGAGAGAGGAAATTTATTTTGCATTCAAAAAATAGCATGTGCTCCATCAGACAAAGTTCTGCCTCACCTTGTAGCACTCATATCTCTCGTAGGAGGTCCCTCCGGGAGAGTCAGGGAAGATGTAGGGCTGGGGGTGCTGGTTGGTCCAGAACTCCTCCTCTCCAGCCTTCAGCATCATGGTGGCCTTCACCATGTCCTTCTCAGTCTTGTTCTCATCGAAGCGAGCCCGCAACATGCAGGCGTAGAACCGGTACTTGTCTCTATAATTGAAACGGAAAAAGACAGCAACTCTTATGTTTCTGAAGTTACACCAGACAGTTCTGAGGGGGAACGGGATGTCTGTTGTCATGACATGCTGATATAACAATTACAACAATTATCCGCAGATAAGAACAAGAAACTGCCAAATGCGGTACTGTGCTAAAATTTCAGGCACTTTAGATTCTTATCCATCACACAACACCATCAGGAAGGAGGCTGATTGATCCCAGATTCATTCTGCAGCAAGACAATGAGCTGAAACACACAGCCAGAGTCATACAGAACTATCTTCAGTGACAAGAAGAGCAAGGAGTCCTGCAACAGGTGGTCTGGCCCACACAGAGACCTGATCTCAACATCATGAAGTCAGTCTGGGATCACATGAACACACAGAAGACACTGAGGTAATCTACATGACAAGAACCTAAAGAACTATGTGCAGGTGTACTGGGTGCTCACAGAAAATATTCTATTGATTTATTGCAGTTGGAAGGAAGTTAATTGACAAATGCTCTAACTACACAGTTCTTCCTTCAGAGATTAGTGACAAGTTAAAATGCCCTTGCAATCTGGGTCACATTCTTAAACAGCCAAACGTATCTGATCCTCCTTATTAAAAATGTTTGTTGATGTTGTTATGTGTTCATGTAAAATATAGATATCAGATGATATATAGTTTATAGTAGTAGTAGTTAACTCTCAAATAACAACATTGGCTTTAAAATCCAGAATGGTTCAGGGTCTAATTTGAGTTTTCTTTCAAGTAACTGTACTTTTTTTCTAATATTTTAGCATAATTTAATCTCTGATATTATAAGTAGCGGTTATCTCTCCTTGAGTGTGACTTAAACTGGTACTTGAGAGACTAAATCTGAATGTTTTATTATCCTGTTAATCAAGTGTCACAACTTCAGCAAACTTTTACATAACAACTGTTAGAATTGGTGGGTATATACGACAGCTGCCTAATCTTAACTGTAACATATAATATACAGTTTATATATGATATATATTAATATATATTATAATATGATGTGCGACTGTTAGAGCCTGTGTTTTCAGGTACATCCATTCACATCATCAGACCGTGTGCTAAGAGTAAGGTTTAGATTTAGCTATATTTTGATAATTCACTGATTTAGACGCTAGCTGGCGCCCGGTAAATATCTGCATAAACAACACAGCTTTGACTAAAAGCATTGTTAATAATGAACTGATATGAAGTTGGCGGGGTTGTGGTAATGTTCATGATTGGTTAAGACGTGGATTAACAAAGCAAAATAAATATTTTGTAGTGGAGCAGGCTGACTTTAGGAATGAGTGACCTGGCTAGCAGTTAGCCTAGCTGTTAGCTGTTAGCGCTACAGCAACGACGTTTTTATGTATTTCTTTTTTTTTTTTTTACAGCTTTTCATCATCGAGCTCAAACGGAGACAGCTCCTCTTACCTAAAAATGCACCATGACTCGAGATGTCTCAGTGATTTCTTGTAAAGCCGCAGCACTTTCTGCTGGTGGGTAAGATAGGCAGAGGCCATTTTCACCGTCCCCTGTCACCTTCTCGCCGGGCAGCGCGGAGGATTCTGGGACTTTGTGGCGTTTAGGCGTTACGACCGTAAAATGCATACAAAATGCACAAGAGATATTACCGCTTATATTTTTAATCACAAAAATGTAGTTGTTTGGCCCCTGTGTGCATTGTGGACTCTAGATCAGAGAAACAGTCAATTCATTAACGATTCCAAATTAATTGGCAACAATTTTGACAAATAATTTATGCCAATTGATGCCAATTGATGCCAAAATTTTACTGATATCAGCTACTTTACCAATTTTCTATAATGGAAAACACAACAATTTCGCGGTTTGACATTTGTGATGCGGGGAAAATAAATCTATTTCTCTCTTATTTATTTATATTTGGATGAGAGGAGAAAGCAGTTAAAACTGGCTATTTCAGTAATGTGATTTCCATCTGCTACAGTAATTACGGTATTGTAGCATTATGGGATTGGTCAGAGCTGCATGTGTGGCTCTTTTTAGAAGCATTGCTCTTACAGACATGGCTCAGCACAAATTCATTGGTAAGACACTCGTGTTTTACGGCTAGAAAACACAGAACAATTAGGCAGGAAATGCGAAGCTCGTTTTGTGCTGGTTTACGTTGTAAACAGAGCAGCTTGCATGTATAGTTAGCATGGCAGCTAATGAGTTAGCCCTGCTGAAAATGACAACAGAACAGTCACAGAGGTTTACAGCTGTGCAGGGAGATGTCAGGTGGTTTGTTTTTGGTTTCTAGCATTTCACCAGATTATACAGCACCACAGCTGCTGCTACTGTCAGCAGCAGCTCCTGTGTTTGCATTAAAGTGAAGAATCCAATATAAAGTCATGAAGCTGTAGTCTTCTCCCTGGAATTTGAAGGATTAACGATTATAAGCAGCGTTATAATACTAGGGGAAGATGTTGATAAATATAATATAAGCCGTGTTAATTACAACAGTGTTTCTTTTGTCCATATCATACACCCCTATTGTTCTATGACGGTGTATTTCTGGTGTCTGTACCAGCTATAGAAGGTGTTGTCATATCATTTTATACCACTCTATCAATGACATAGTTACTACAAGAGAATATATCCCAGCAGGCTGTTGGTTCCATCACATGACCAGTGCATATCACAGGAAGATGTTTGTGACATGTTGCAGTATCAGTAGTTTCAGACCTCTCCCTCTGCAGATATCGGTGTGAACCTGACAGACCCCATGTTCAGGGGACTCTACAGAGGGAAGCAGAAACATGACGGTGAGTTTTACTCCTTCACTGGTGTTTTCTTTTGTTGGCTGTTGATGTGAAGTTTGTCTGAGAGCAGCTGTGTTTTTATAACAGACGACTTCAATCAGATCATTGACAGAGCTCTCAAAATTGGAGTTGAGAAGGTAAGCGATGTGTCAAAGTATGTAAGCCAAACTGCTAACATGGCCATGCAAGTCTTTCAAATCCTCTTTGAAATGTAATATTTGTTGCTTCTTACAGTTTATGATCACAGGAGGAAACCTTGAAGACAGCAAGGAGGCCCTGAAATTAGCTGAGACCAGAGGTGCTGACACACGCATGTGTTGTGAAACAAAGTGAAGCGACTGAATGTCTTTTTTGTAGATTTAATGAACATGCTCCCTTCCTTTCACAGATGAGTTCTACTGCACGGTCGGCTGCCATCCCACCCGCTGCAGTGAGTTTGAGCAGAATGGAGAGTCCCAGTACTTGTCTGGACTGAGGGAGCTGGCAGCAGCACACAGAGGGAAGGTGGTGGCCATCGGAGAGTGTGGACTGGGTGTGTACTGGTGCATTTGTGCAGAAATGTGCATATGTAGAAAAAAACTGAAGAAATTAGTCTCTAATGGCTCATTGTTTTTCCCGTACTCACGGTTGTTCATGACTCTATGGTCTATAAACACGTATATCCAGTAATGACACTAAGTATGTCCATTGTTTAATGATATGTTGATATTGTAACGTGTTGTGTGTCTTTTCTTCTTGTTCCAGATTTTGACAGGTTGGAATTTTGCCCGAAAGACACTCAGCTCAAGTGAGTTCATACACTCAAGTTTCCAGTTTATTAGGTGTACCTAGCTACAACTAATGCGGTCTTAATACAGTAGCCCTGCAGTTTAAACCAATACTGACCATTATAACCTATAGGATTTGTTGCAGGACTATTGTATTAGGCTGCATTAGTTTTAGCTAGGTATTCTAATAAACCTGCAACTGAGCATCAAATCCTCAAATTGGAGAAGCTGTAACAAATGATGACTCTATCGTCAGAATTGATGTCGATTAAATTTTTGTTGATGAACTACTTGATTATTCCTCTAACTCTTTGAGGGTCCCATATTTTACACTTTTCCGTTTTTTTATTCATATAGTGTTGACCCATAAGAAGATATATTTGTGGTTTGAAGAACCAAAAATCATCTCAATGTAGTTTTAAATCTCTTCTCTCAGGCTTCTCTCTGCAGCTATAGTAACAACGGGTCAGTGAGCCAATCAGAAGAGAGGAGGCTCTGAGCCTCTCCTCTGTTTGGGTGACTGTTTTCTAACTGATCTAGTAAAAATATAGCAGATTTCTGGTAAACACTGAGAGAAACCAAATCCTTCATGGTTGGATGGTGGGTCCAAGTGTGTGGGGCTTGGGGCATGGCTAAGAGTGTTGTGACATCACTAAGTTTCAGAAGTCCTGACGGCTGGTTTTAAGGCTCTAGTTTCTGGATGCAGGCTGTGTGCATTTCTCTGTGGACTGAGCGCTTTGATACTTCCACAGTATTAATATAGAACCTAGACCTGCTTTATAATCAAACAACACATGGAAATCTCCCTTTATGCTATATGGGACCTTTAAACACTAGTAGGCAATGATTAGAGTATTCCAGAATTGCCTCTCTGACCATATTCCACAACGGCAACCATAGATACGCCAACCATAACATTTCAGCCTGTTTCCTCTTCGTTTGTCGCAGATACTTTGAGAAGCAGTTTGACCTGGCAGAGGAGACCAAGCTGCCCATGTTCCTCCACTGCAGAAACTCCCATCAGGAGTTCATCGGTAGGTTTGTGCACCAAACGCCTGGTCTGGTTCACCTGAGACGGGGTTTTTTTTTTTTTTTTTTTTTTTTAAACAAAGCGTTCTACTACTTCTTTGTCTCTGTTCTGACAGACATCATGAAGAGAAATCGAGACCGATGTGTTGGAGGAGTGGTGAGGACATCTGTATACTGTTCTTCAGAGGTCACAGTTTGGTAGAAAGTGTACACTTTATCATGTTGTACTGACAGGGAGTCACACTGAAACTATAGTTACATTCAAAGATTTCGAACCCAAGATTTTGGTTTTCCAAGATCTTATTGAAGCCGTCCCTGCAGTGACTTTACATTTCTTTTTTAATCTCCGTGTAACTGCTCCATTTCTTACTGTGCATTGCCATCTATAGAGTCAGCACATAAATAAATGAACTATAGATGCAGATGGAAAATCAAATCATTTTTTCTTTCAGGTGCACTCATTTGATGGGACCGCAGAAGACGCTGCTGCCCTCATTGACCTCGACCTATATATTGGAATAAATGGATGGTGAGAGGATTTTGAATGTTTTTTTTCCCCCCTGAACCTGAAGACTTGGCCTGACCTGAACCACATCTGACCTTAGATCCAGATCTGAGCTGATGATTGGCTTGAAGCTTGTGAATCAATGCAGAACATATACTGTATACACACCCTAATACACACCTCAGGTCAAATTTTTCCCACAATCTCTTCACATTATAGAGTGCAACTTAAACTGTGATTATTTTTATTTCTGTTTTTCAGTTCTTTGAAAACAGAGGCCAATATTGAAGCGATGAAGTCTGTTCCCACTGAGAGGCTCATGATAGAAACAGGTGAGGTCCACTTTATTTAACACAGTATTATTACTATTGAATTAAGAGAAAATGTTTAACCTCATAAAATGTTCCTGATGTTCCAGTGAAATAAATCTGGAGTTACTGTTTTACGACATCAGATTTGAAGCTTTCACCACATCACTGAAACTGTGTCACAGTAGAGAAACATTACAATAGATAAAATACATCAAATAA
This sequence comes from Seriola aureovittata, assembly GCF_021018895.1. Taxonomy (NCBI): domain Eukaryota; kingdom Metazoa; phylum Chordata; class Actinopteri; order Carangiformes; family Carangidae; genus Seriola; species Seriola aureovittata. Next base: position 5,471,643 of record NC_079379.1, read on the forward strand.
AAAACTTCAAGATGTTTTGTGTGTGATGTTGCTGTTGTTAATGTGGTTATTACACTGTTATATGTAATTTATTTATGATTTCATACCTGCCTGTTCCACCCCAGATGCTCCGTGGTGTGGTGTGAAGAACACTCATGCAGGCTCCAAATACATTAAAACTACATTTCCCACAAAGAAGAAGTGGGAGGTGGGGCACTGTCTAAAAGACCGGAATGAGCCCTGTCACATCATGTGAGTAATGTTGGGGTGAAGTGGAAGCTTTGTTGAGCTCTTTGGGTAAATTCATCCATATTGTTAAACCCACCAGGCACTAAAATGTACAGCTCAGAGACAGATAAAAGTTTAAAACAGTTCACCTTTATTCAGGCTCAGCAGACAGAAGCAGACAGGGACAAGCAACAGGAGAAGTCAGGGCGTGGGGCAGGTGGTCGAACACAGGCAGGCAAAAACAAATCAGCAAGGCTGCTCACTCTGAGCCTCAGACAACTTTAGAAAACTGTGTGTGTCGTCACAGATGCTACGTCCATCTTTATTTACAGTCTATGGTCTAAAATGACAAGAGAGTTAGTAAAATGGATGAATGAACTGTGACACATTTCACTATTTGTCTCTTCCAGACAAGTTCTGGAGGTGATGGCGGCAGCAAGGGAAGAAGACCCACTGGAGCTGGCTAACACAATCTACAACAACACCATCAAAGTCTTCTTCAGCTTGAGTTGATGACAGATTAAATCTTCATGAGGCCGACTAATAAGGCATTATTTTGTTTTTCAACCCGATTAAGTCTCCTAGATGAATGTGTGTGTGAATGATTGGTCCAGGGTTAAAACTCTCCCCTTGCCTATTTTGAAAGTCAAATAACATCATAAATTATTTGTCTTTTGTCTTCTTCTAAAATAAAGAATTAAATTTTTCATGGAATACGATTTGTCGATTAATGGATAATTCAGTCATCACAAAATAAATTGATTACTGTTTTGATGTCAGTAGAAAATATGAGGATTTGTTCTCAAACAAATTAATTTTTTTGTATGTTTTCGTATTTTATTTATTTTTTGCCATTTGAACTCAGTTGGGCTTTTGTGGCTCCATTTTAAACACATTTCCATTGATCTTCACCATAAGGAAATTTATGTGAATATTATTATGCATAAAAGTGTCAAAGTACAGTTTGGTCCAAAAGTCTTGGTCCACACGATTTTTGGACTCCACTGTATAACTTAATAAGTACAGTATTATTAGTGATCCTGGTGAAATACAAAATTACCATTTACATTTCCTACAAATTCAGTGTGGGCTTCTTACCATTGGACTGTACACAGAATAGTGGAATGTAAATCAGCTTGTATGTGGTATTAGAGATGTAATACATTACATTTATGTCTGTTTGTACAATGTACAAAGGTATCAAAATATACTTAAAGTACAAAAGGTACTCAATATACAGAATGGTCCTTTACAGAATAATGTATGTTTTATCACTGAATTATAAATATTAATGCATTAATATGTACATATGTTATAAGGTTTTTACTTTTTACTATATTTACTGCTGGGAAGCTTGGGAATCTCACCAAAGCATCAATAAAGTCTTATCTTTATCCATAATAACAATAATATTAATAATAATAATGTTATCTATCATAATTTTTTTGCTGATTAGATTTTTATTACCAATCATAATTGGCAAAGTAACTTGTAATTAAAGGTATTAAATCTATCTAAAAAATACAATATTAATCTCTGAAATTTGGTGGAGTAGAAATATAAAGTGGATAACGTAAATAAATAAAATTAGAAATAGATAAATGATGTTCAGTACTTGAGTAAACGGAAGTTTGTTTTTTTTCTTTCCACCACTGGATGGAAACTACAAAACACAAGAACATTAAAGACTGAAGAAAACAAAACATTTATACTTACTTACAATGTGTGTAGATACTATTTTTTGGGGGGTGAAACATGCAACGTCAGCAGCCACACCCTCTGACGCTGGAAATTACGTCACGTTACGTCGGAAGAACCTAGCAACTTCTACGTTCTTCCCAAAGCAACGGAAGTAACTGCAAATGGCCAGTTCTCCGATACCTTGATATTTTCTGATACCAGACTGCGGAGGGTCTGAGGAGAACCCGCAAGTGAAACGGTTGGTGGCGATAACTCCCTTCGTGGGAGAAGCCCGTCGTTAAACAGAAGAAGAAGAAGCAACAGGAGGTTGAGCTCGGTGGACATGGCGGATGGCTGCAGCTCCCCAGTCGTAAGATAAACGTCAAGGAAAGCGAAACCGAAGACGAGAGGCGGCTGCAGGAGGACCAGAACTTATTTTGATGTTACATGGGTAGCCGGGGCTGCCCAGGACTGTAGTCGCCCCGACTGAAGCCGCATGGCGTCCACTCAAGCCCGGATAGGCCAGCAGGCCTTAGCGGTGCTGGATGTGGCTCTGCGAGTTCCCTGTATCTTTATTATCGACGCCATTTTTAACTCTTACTATGACCCTGGTTCGGGATGGGCCGGGGCCATGGGCAAGGTGTTGGTCAGAGTCATGGGTAAGCATTTTAAGTTTCAGAGTCCAGTACAGGAGCCTCTAAATCGTGTCAACAACAGCTGGCAGCTAGCTAGCTGACGCTGGGTCAGCCGTGTGGAGCTCTGTCACCTGTCAGACCGACTAAAGCCGATTTAGCTCCCGGCAGTAACATCAATACAAGTCAGACCTGACACCGTAGCTGACCAGTTTGCCTCAAATCTGATTCAGTCAGGACTTGCTAAAAACCTAGCTAACCGCTAACGTCAGGTATTTGGTCACAGATGTTGTGGTGGTGTCTGTGTCCCCTCTGTAATCCAGAGGTGTCCTCAGAGGAACTGTGGGGGACATTTAGGTAGTCTGTCAGTCTGCCTGTCAAAATATGCTTCTGTGTCCTCTGTTACTTTGAGCTGAAAGCTGCTATAATTTCTAAACTGCAGTCTGATCTCCGGAGAGCACTGGGTGTAGATATAGGAGATATGATAAAATAGAGCTGAAGTTATTAGTTGATTAATCAATTAGATAAAGAATAATTAATTTTGGGAATTGATTGAGTGCCATTTTTCGAGTAAAAGTAGTGAACAAAAATAATATATTTGAAGGTGTCAGCCTCTCAGAAGAGAAGTTGTGCTGCTTTTCCTTGTCTTCTATCAATACAAACGGAATATTTGGGATTTTCGAAGTTTCATATGCAGAACGATTAATCCATATTGGAAATAATTGTTAGTTGCGGCCTTAGAACAAATTGATATTGCAGTTTAAACCTGTAGCTAACGATTTCTTAATTTCATTCTCGATTAATTGTTTGGTCAATAGCAATTTCCAAATGCCAAAACTGACTTATTTAAATCTCCTTTTTTTGTCTGGACATCAGTTGAAAATTCAAATATATTCAATTAATTTTCATAGAAGACTTAAAAAATCAGCAAATGTTCACATTGCAAAGCTAGAACCACAGGATGATTAAAAGATTATCTAAATTTGTGGATTAATATTCTGTCGAACTAATTGATTAATCAACCAATCATTTAACTTCTAATAACCACGCCATCATTTTGATGTCCCTATCTGATATTAGTTGAGTATTCATGATCTTACGGGAAAAAGTAAAACTTATGTTTATTTTATTGAGTACCGTTGGGTTTTTTTGTTACCATTGTTAAAACATCTTACAATTTCCAAAAGATATTGTAATTTTCATGAATCACAATACACACATTCTGATGAGGTTTTACTCCCCATTCATTTAAACGTTAGGATTTTAAGCCATTATACTTTAACTTTGTGACAAATGTTGCTTAGTCCATATAAAATGTAGGGGTTTCATTTTTATTTCAGTCAACATTTGCTCAGGTATTGACATCAAATTCAAATGCATAAGTCTAGTTTGCATTTATTGCAGCCTGATGCAGTTTCGGTTTTCTTTTACAAACAATAATTCATAATTCATAAAACACCGTATTTGTAATAGCAATTTTATTATTGTAATCACATGACATATGATATGACATGTTTCTTTGGCAGTTGACAGGCATAGCTCAGGCTTTTTAGTGCTTTTAAACTAGTTTACATTTTTTATTTGCATTTACATTTTAGTTTTTATTCTCCTCACAAAACTTCCTCCGTGGAGTGTTGGGTCATTTGCAGAAAACACTGGAAACAGATAAACAAGCAGGTTACATAACTCTCCACTTGTACAGTTTGTAGACCTTTGAACGGCTCAGGCTCTTTGAAAGGCCTCTTGCTGTTGGCCAAGAGTTTGGAGAGGCAAGGGGCCAAATAAGGTGCGTTTAAAGTGGGCCAGCCAGCAAACAGTCGAGTCTCAGGTTTCTTCACCCCACTTCTCTTCATGTCTAGTACCAGCACATAAATCCAGCGTAATGCCATGTTTATTTCGAGTTAAACTGAAAACAAGACTTGGTCAAGTGCTCAAAAGTAATATAGAAACTCAAATGACCCCTTTAACAACAACATTGAGTGAACTCTTAACAATCTGATCCAGTGTTTACATTGTCCTTGACCACAGCTCAGTCAGGAGTTAGCATTGTAAAGGACCTAAGGTCAAGGTGACAATGTACCAGCCTGGATATGGAAGGAGTCAGGTGACAGTGAGACAGTCCACTCCAGTGTACTAACTAAATCACATCAGTCTTAACACCTGTAATCTTTCATTTCTCCTCTTCAGTTTGTTACATGTCAGCTTTTGTTTTCTGCTTTTAATGGACTCGTCAGGCATCGTCAACAGTTCTTGCTATTTTCAAGATTAAGATGTGAAACAAGTCATTCAGCAAGATGCTGTTTTCCTGTTTAGATATGCACATACACTAAGGCCCTGTTTACATGTTTAGATATTTTGTCTATAGGCCTTGAAGTACATGAATAAAGAATGTATTTATAAGATATAACTTATAAGAAAACACATTTAAAACTTAAACTTTAATCTTTAATCCTACCTTAAAAAACTTTTGACGTTGCATGTAAAACTATTAAAAAAAAAAAACTATAACTAAAATAAAAACATGACTAATGCTGACTTCAGCTGGGATGCAAGAATAAGAAAGAGCCACATTTTACAGTCAGCAATCGTCTTCTGTTCATTTTCTAGGCAGCTCCATCGGTGTATTAGTTTTTCTAACTGTGTCTTTTGTGTCTCAGGTGTCCTCATCTCCAGCGTCGTGCTACTGCTCTCCCAGAAAGCCTTGTTCAAGTTCTACACTCTCTTCTTTGCCGTTCTCCTCGGCATGGCGGCTGTCCTCATCAACTACTACGCCACCTCTCACATAGACTTCTACAGCGCCTACTACAAAGCAGCGCTGGGGTTCAGGTTACTGCCCAGAAACGGGCCAACGCTGTGGCTGGGCATGGCCGCGGTGCAGCTTGTGTTTGGTGTGGGCTACGTGTTCCTTCTCAACCTCCAGTCTGTGTTTGCCGCACTGGTGGTGCTGGACATCATGATCCCTCTGTGGGGGTTGATGATCGAGCTCCCCGCAGACGTCAGGCAGCTGGTGGCCATGTTCTCAGGCCTGGCGCTGGCTCTCAACACGGCTGTGTGCCTGGCCATGAGGCTCAAATGGTTCTACTATTCGTGCCGGTACGTCTACCTGCTCGTACGGCACATGTACAGGATCTACGGGCTTCAGCTGCTGCTAGAGGACACGTGGAAGAGGATCAGGTTCCCTGATGTGTTGCGGGTGTTCTGGCTGACCCGGGTCACCGCCCAGGCGCTGATCCTTGTCTATGTGGTGCGGGCGGTGAGGAGGGAAAGCGGGGATGCCACAGGAGGTACTACAGATGGGAGCTCTGACTCACAGGTAGGTTCATTACCATCTTTATCAGGGTATCTGCATGTCTTGAAAAGCCAGAAAAAAACACTGAATTCAGTTCATTAAAAAGTCACACATTCATTATCAAACTTCTTGAGTATTTTTTCTTGTTTACTTGTAATGAAAACATTAGTTATAGATATTATTTCAATGTGGAATGATACTGCGATTGCAATTTCGTTCCACAATAACCAACTGTCTAGTTTGAAATAACTTAGGTTAATTGTTGATTTTTATGCTTACTGGATCCAGATCACGTTATGTTAAGTTCACGCTACACGATTTTAGCCCTGATTTTTCCAGTCGCTGACAGATTTTGGAGATTGCCGGGAAAAGCCAGAGATCACCACCAGAGGCAAATCAGTGTTTGCTCAAACATCTGGACTTGTTGGGGAGTCCGAATCAAATAAAAGTAAAAGTGTCGTGAATGGCGGCGAGTGCGGCGTCAAGCTACAGCCAATGAGCCATTCTTTCACCCATATTCTTTTCTTTTTCTTTTTTAACTACAAATCAACAAGCAATTTGGATCGCTCATTTCTTGCAGACGTCCATTTTGGAATTAAAAACTCCAGTCCCACACAGTATCACATCATTTCCAGTGTCACTACTTGGGTTTTTGTGACAACGGTAGTAGTAAATAACGCTGACATGCGTCGCTGTGTGTCTTTGCTGTTTCCAGGGTTACCTGCTGAGCTGGGATGTGTTCTGGGATTTGACGAGTAACCTGATCATCTCTGGCTGCGACTCCACACTAACTGTGCTGGGGATGAGCGCTGTCATCTCCTCCGTTGCGCACTACCTCGGCCTCAGCATCCTGGCCTTCATAGGTATGATTGAGTGTGCGTGTGTGTGTTGCATGTGTACAAACTTCAGCTATCTGCCGCACACAGTGGCTGGAAAAATGTGCCCCAAGTCCAATGTTTTGTCTTGTTTGCTCTCTTCAGGTTCGACGGAGGAGGAGGACAAGCGTTTAGGCTTCGTGGCTCCTGTTCTGTTCTTCATCCTGGCTCTGCAGACCGGCCTCAGCAGCCTGGACCCAGAGGAACGGCTGGTATGTCACTGCAGGGTTCATGCACGAAAGAACATTTCCAATATTGCTTTTTACAATTTTGTTGTAATAAACCTACATAAACGTGTCGATAACTGAGAACCTCTCCCACGTTCAATCCGAAGGTCCGTCTGAGCCGGAACATGTGCCTTCTGCTGACGGCCATCCTCCACTTCATCCACGGCATGACCGACCCCGTCCTGATGTCCCTCAGCGCCTCCCACGTTTCCTCCTTTCGCCGCCATTTCCCCGTCCTGCTGGTGTCGCTGGCGCTCTTTGTGCTGCCCGTGGCGCTCAGCTACGCCCTCTGGCACCACTACGCCCTCAACACCTGGCTCTTTGCCGTCACTGCCTTCTGTGTGGAGCTCTGCCTCAAGGTGAGGACGGAGAATTTACAGTTAAATTTGATCGATTGAAAACACCACACTCTGGTACTTCTGGTCCACCCACCTACTTCCTGCTTTTCAACCTGTCAACTGCTGAACAGAATTTCTTTGAAGGGGTTGGAATAGGTCAGACACTGTGATGGATCACTTGTGTATTATATGTGTAGGTGGAGACAAACTGTAATAACATTGTAAGACCAGAAACAATTTTTTAAAGTAAAATGTATTTGTTCTGTGGGTTATTTGACAAAAGGAAGAACTACCAAACAAATTAACAACCAAAGTCAGAACAGTTATATATTTTGTAGTATTAAAGATTTTTCTTTTAATGTCACTGCAGTAAGGACACGACCACCTCAGACTTTTGCAATCATGGTGTGAAGCAACTTTATTTTAATTTTAATAGTAGTTTTTCAGGAAAGTTTGATAAATATGGAGATAATACTATTTAACTTTATTTCTGCCAACAATGATTGTTACATGAAAATTTGATTCAGCACTCATAGTTGGGGAATTTCTGCTTTGCCAGTGGCAGTAGGAGAGTATGTGTAATGATCCCACCAATGTGAGCACAGCTGTCTTGATGAGTGATGTGCATCCACTCACTTTATCTCATTAATAGTGCTCCTGATGGTCTCTCAGAGGTCTCTGGTTGGTGCTGTCCTTTTCTACAGCTCACATTATATCTAACTCGTTTCCCTCCCTCCCTCCCTCCAGGTGGTCGTGTCGCTGACGGTCTACGGCCTCTTCATGGCCGATGGTTTCTCCAACGTCCTGTGGGAGAAGCTGGATGACTACGTCTACTACGTGCGCTCCACAGGCAACATCATCGAGTTCCTATTCGGCGTCATAATGTTCGGAAACGGGGCGTACACCATGATGTTTGAGTCGGGCAGCAAGATCCGCGCCTGCATGATGTGCCTGCACGCCTACTTCAACATCTACCTGCAGGCCAAGAACGGCTGGAAGACCTTCATCAACCGCCGCACAGCTGTCAAGAAGATCAACTCCCTGCCGGAGATGCGCGGGGACCAGCTGAGGGACATCGAGGACGTGTGCGCCATCTGCTACCAGGAGTTTGCCACCTCGGCCCGCATCACGCCCTGCCACCACTATTTCCACGCGCTGTGCCTGAGGAAGTGGCTCTACATCCAGGACACGTGCCCCATGTGCCACCAGAGAGTTTACGTCGAGGAGGAGAGCCGGGACAGAGCCGCCTTCTCAAACAACAACGGGGGCTACGCAGCGCCGCAGGACGCCGCTGCAGCAGCCCCGCCAGCGCCGGGGGAAAACCAGCATGGACAGCCGCCTGCTGAGCTGCCAGCTGATGGAGCGGCAGCCGGCGCACAGGCAGCAGGAGGACCAGGGGAGCTCAACAACGAGCTCCTGGAGGACAACGACAGCATAGAGTATGATGAGGACGAGTGGGGGACTCAAAATGGCAGCACGCCAATAGAAGAAGACTATATCAATGATGACACTGACTCCACTGAGGACTGACGAGAGAAAAATACATATATCTTTATTATATTTAAGTTAAAGAGAGTTATAAAACACAACTTTAGCATCTTAATTTGTTCTTGAAAAATGTCAGGGATGTCATTCTCTTTTTTCTTGTTAGTTTCTTTTCGTTTGATTCTGAATTTGGGTTTTACTCTATAAGGGCTCGTGGAAAGAGTAACTGCTGCTCTCATTCTGTGTGTCGACTGAATGTGTGTCTGTCTGTTTGTCTATTGGGGCTGCATGACGTAGACCAAAAAGTCATTCTGTCTTTTTTATTTTATTTTTTATTTTTTTTTGAGATCCTGCAACAAATCTCGCCATGTGGACACAGCTGTCTGTACAGAATTCATTTCTCAAACGCCTCAAACCTGATACACATCAGGAAGTGGAAATATCAGATTTTCTGCAGCTTGGAGCACAACTCTGCCTTGTTGAGCAAACTTTTGAAGAAAGACGAGAAGCTACACCTAAGTCAAATCACGACTTTGTTTAGATTCTGTCACTTGTGCAGCCCTAATGTATATTTGTGTGTGTGTGTAAGGAAATGTGTAATTGTGTGTGTGTGTGCCTGCCGACGTGTAATGTGCTTAGACGATGTCTTAAAGATGCAGTTCTTTTCCTTTGTGGTGTTTATAATAGGAGAAACGCTGCAGTTTGTTAGTTTGTTAACGACAAACGTGTGGAGCGACAAAACAAATTCAAGCTTAAATTGATCTGCAAGTCAGAATTTGAGACACAATTTGAGAGAAAAGAAAATGTATTTTTGGGTTGAAACCTTCTGTCACTACTTCCTCCAGCTGTTTTGGCAGATTCTTACAAATCTGAGAATATACAGTACCAGTCAAAAGTTTGGAAACTTTCCCATTCACTTGAATGTGTCCAAACTACTGTAATGTACTGCACTTTAAGCTTCAGCAAGGTTATTTTTTTATGTTCTGTTCAGACCTGGTATTAACATCCGTCTCAGGTGATCCGATCACACATGGAAAGCTCTAAGTACAGGTGTGAACGCACCCAAGATGCATTAGAGGACGCATTTGAGATCTGATCACAAATTGAAGGACCGCAGACTGATGTCCTCTGCCACAGTGTAATTAGTCCCAACACAGTTTCATAATGAACCCACAATATTATACTATTTCAAATGGATAAAAAATTGTTCCAGTGTAGAGCTGTGAGCAGAGCAATTACCAAATTTATCAAATTCAAATAGCTTTATCGGCAAAAACAACAGTAAACATGTTGCCAAAACATATGGATACTTTGATGCCAAAGGATCTCTCTCTCTCTCTCTCACCCACTATCTCTCTCCGTCTCTCTCTCTCTCACACACACACACACACACACACACAAACACAGAGAGACAACGGACCCGTCTCTTGGATTGGCTAAAAACAACAACGCAATACCTGTTTATTTGTATATAAAGCGGGGAAGTGAGATCCAATCACAGGTGCTCATTTGAGACGTGTGTGGAGGCTCATCTTAAAGCCAGGTGTGTACTCATTTCCTTAGAGCTGTCCGCTTGTGATCGGATCACAGAAGACAGATGTTACTGCCACATCTGAATATGGCTTTAGTTTCGCTCTAAACATCGATTGCACTCACAAATTCTGGCCTCACTTGCTCTTTTGTCTTTAATCTTTCTAAACCAGCCTTAGTGCTGCAGACTCTGACCTTCAGATCAGTCACAGCTCAGGTTTGTCATATACTTGTTCAACATTTTTGTCTTTAATTAACTCGTTAAGAGAAAATGAAGGCAGGGGAGTGAAGCAGTTTTTTTTTTTTTTTTTTTATCAACTCTGCAGCAACCAGAGAAAAACAGAGGTGTGTCTGATTTAAAAAGAAGTGACTTGCTACTGTAATCACTGATATACCTCTATCATTACTTACTACTGGTCCCTTGTGTGACCTTGCTTACATTTGTGTACGTTATTGTACATATAATAAAACACACATGTGCACACTTTCTCCCTTAGGATATAAGAGAAACATTTGTTTTCAAATAGTTTTTTTTTTTTTCTTCATGCAAACTTCCACATTTCTCTTCACAGAAATCAGTATTAACTTTGGTTAAATTCATGTTTCAGACCCAGAAATTGTTTGTGATGAGAGTGCTGGTATGGAGTCATAGCGGAAGCCACATTTGAAGAGCTGTGTTCTCAAAAAATGCATAAATGTATTGAGTTAAACAATTATTTTTCAATGCTCCTCTGTAAATGTCACAAAAATAACGTATGACAAGGTGCCAGTTGTTTCATCTACAAGGGACTGTAGGTACTTGAATTTCTTTCAAAAGGAAAAAGTACCATAAATTGTTTTACCTGTCAGCTGTTGGTTATTTTTGTAACAGCAGATGTGATTCAGTAAATGCACTTTTTTTTTGTTGTTGTTTCTGATCACTGGCACAGACTGGAGCTGTCTGGCCACGTTGATAGCACCTATCTGAAGGCTCAAACTGTGTTTCTAGTCTCAGGGTCCTGCTGCAGGGCTGGAAGAGTACTTTCAGTACATTGAAAAATTTCCAGGCCTTGGAAAAAAAAACAAACCCCGAAGGAGGTGCAGCAAAGTCTGGAAAAGTACAGACAGGTTTTGTTGTAGTAAATCTAGACACTGTCAGTTCATACGATCTGTGATATTTGTTGTGTTGTTATAAGAAACAACAGATGTACTGATCCAAAATCTTTAACTACTGGCATGAAATGAGGCCTCAAAAAATTAGTAGGAGTCCCGTCTTCATCTTTCCTGACAGTACAGCTCGGTCAATAACATCCCTTAGCAGACACACAGACTTTCATTGTGAATTTGTATTAAAAAGCTTTCAAGCACAACTCCTGAGTATTTACTGTTTAGACTTCCACAGCCTGAACGTCTTAAGGGTTTGACTACAAACTCATGTTCATTACTGTTGTAATTACTGGTCGCAGGAAATAAGCTGCAAGGAATACATTATGTTTAATGAGAAAGAGAAGGGGTCTGATTTGATTAGAAAGCTGTGCTTTTTGACATGTGTCAGCGATGAAGGACTTTGATTATTAGGCTGATTGTTCTGAAAGCTTTTGAAAAGGTAAAAGCTGTTCTTTTTGCCTTTTGTTTTAAAAAGAGATTTATGTAAATAAAATCATCTTTGATATTGAGTTTGGGCTTTATCTCACATATCACTGACATCACCATTAAATTACTTTTTCAAGTACTTGTTTAGCACACACAGTATACAATACTTAATAGAAATTTGTAGTAAAACCATTGAAGATTAAACTTGGGAGTACATGTAATGTGTGGAGATGCAGTTTAGTTGCTGGATCAGTAGATGGTGCAATTTCACCATGTTGAAATAAACATAATTTCACAGTTGATGCATTTCAAGTTGCAGTTTGCAGTTTCGTGTGACAGCAAAGAGGGCCACCTTCACAATTATGTTAATTAGAATACAGAAAAAATAAAAAAATGATAAAGAAAAGCCCATGTACAGATAATTAGTGTTGTTATTCTAAATAATACCTCAAATCAGACCATTTACACATAAAACAAAAAACATGTAATTTTACTTTGCAAAAGACCAGTGTTGCAATATAAATCTGTAATGTTTTTTCATATCAGTGGTAAGGTTACACAAAGACACTGAACAAGCTTTTGTGAGCATCTGTGTCCAGAAACAGAGCTGAAAACTATGTAAAACTCAAAGTTCCCACACTGTGTATGACACTCCAGTTACAATGGTCATACACAGTGTATAACTTGTTTATCTGGGGTCAATAGGGGCCCCATCAACATTGCATTAACAAGGGCCCCTAGGGGGTTAATCAGGCCACGTAATTAAATAATTCATCCACCACTGCTGAACTCACTTTTTAGGTCAGTGAAGCGGCACGTTTTATTTTGAAAACCCCCCGCCGGAAATTGGCTTTGTATTCCGCCTGACTTGACGCTGCCTGGTTGCTCAGCTTTAGCTTGAAGTTAATATGCCAAACTCCTGACCGCCGAGTCTTAAAGATCATGAGACAGTTTGGGCGGCGCACGGCACGGAGAGAGGATATGTTCGGCTGTTTGGAAGTTAACCCGAGTTTTAGAGAAACGGTCGTTAAAACTCGTCGGTTTCTTTCCCGCTGAGGGACGAATCTAGCTAGGAAGGACCGAGTAAGACTCAACTTCTGCCGGAGCGCCAGTCGTAGTCTGAGCGGGGGAGACGTTGGCAGAGGTCGGCGCCCAAATAACCGTCAAGAAAAGCAGGTTTTACATTTTACAGAGCGGACTACTTCTTAATTTTTTGTCACAATGCTTAAGCTTTGGCTACAGAGAGCTCTCCGACCGACCTTACAGAAGTTACCCTCGGGACTGAAACAGGCACAACCGGCGGTACTGCTGGTGGCGCCGAGGTTGCCGGCGTTAGGGCGACACACGCCGAGCTGCTGGATGGGCACACATGGGAGAAACGAGCCGAATGAGCCGCTCAACTCCCCCAAGAGAGCCAAAGAGTTTATTTACCGCCTCCAGCCCAAGGAGAGGACGTGTTTACTGAAGGAGCTGCAGAGTTTCGAGTCCATAGCCATCGCTCAAGGTAAGAGAGAAACTTCGCAGGTCAAAGGGAACAGCTTCCATAAGAAGCTCTGAGACTGAACGGGAGGTCACCGGTTATATGTGCAGGTCGTGCACCGATTATTTCCCCTCCATGTTGACTGATATTGATATGCGTTATAGCTGAAGTGCAGATGATTGACTAAAGGTAATTAATAGCCATATCGCCTCAGCAAGTGATTCACAGAGGGATTCTTCCTCTCCACTTAATGGACTGATGTGGAGTCTGTCCTGCAGACTGTTGGGCCTCAAAGACTTGTAATTGGCCACACCTGAATGAAGTGTTTTCAAAGGGGGAAAACCAGGTGCTCCTCACTAGTTGATTGGTTGATATTTAAAGGTACTGTCTGTAACATGATGCACTTGGATAACATCAAGTGGCCCCTGTGTGAACTGCAACAACAGTGAAAAAGGTGTGTCACCTTCTACAAGATCAAATCCTTCTGTTGGGATTTGACTTATAGACTTTATGTGCCCATCTTTTACACTTTGCCTGTGTTTTATTTGAAGTGTTGATCCATACCAAGATATATTTGTGGTTTTAAGAACCAAAAACTCTGCGTCTGTCTTCTGATTGGCGGACTGTTTTCTGAGTGATTAAATAAAAATATAGGTAAACATTTAAAGAAACCAAATCCTGCAAGGTTGGATGGTGGGTCCAGGCGGGCAGGGCTTAAGGTGTGGTTGTGACTGCTTTGTGGTGATATCACAAAGTTACAGTCCTGACTCGTTTTAAGGGCTCAGTTTCTGAATACAGGCTGTGTGCATTTCACTGCGGACTGAGCGCTTTGATACCATCACAGTATAAATACAGAACCTAGACCTGATTTTATAATCAAACAACACATAGAAATCTTACTTTATACAATATCGAACCCTTGAGCTTGTATCCCATTTAGGTTATTGAATTCAGCTTTTAAGAGTGTTAAAAATACACCAGTACAAACTGGCTCAGGTGAGGTGGGGCCAAACTGCCAGTGCTACATTAGCATTTGCAAGAGGAACAAACCTGTTTGTTGTTTTCACTACAGCTGATATAGGCTGATATATCAGCACTTGCTGCAATGGTGGTCCAACATCTTTTATAACTTGCATATTTATTTTTTTAGTTAAGGAATTGCACAGCTCTTCCTAAACACAGTGTGGTACCACAGCATCTCTAGCATCTGTGGTTGGGAGCCTCAGTATCATATCTGCTTCTTCATGTGCTGCCTGCATGCCATTAAGTATGTTTTCCCACTGGTGTTGCTGTTTAACAAGCAGCACACAGACATGTCCAAATGCAAAGTAGCCTTTAATTACTTCAAGCAAAGCACCTTGGCTTGTTTCATCTTTCAGTCACTTTTGTATTATTTTAAGCCAAGTTGGATGTATTGGAACATTCATAAAAAAATCCCTTAGTTTCCCAGTGGTAATTCTGACTTAAAAGTGAAAACTGGTAAATTACAGGAACTCCCAACATGATGAGAAGGTGCCATAATTTTCTATCCAGCCAAGGAATATAATTTTACAATTCCACTTCAGTTTGTCACAGTTAGAAGTTCCCTCCATCTTTTGAAATGTTGCACCAATAATTACTTGCCACGGCAGTTAAAAAAGTTTAACCAAATCAGCCTGTCTAGAAAGCTTACAAATATCAGATAACAGAGGAATGACTGGCATTATTCAGCAAACCTACAGCTGAAACATTAGTGGCATTTTGTGACTTTAAAGTCCCACTGATTCCACACTAAAATAATCAATAGTGACACAAAACTACCTCACTGCAAACATAGTACTGTGTGCTCTGTGTGTATTTGGAGATTAATTCATTTTTGTGTGCAGTCAGTGGGCATGAACAGGCAGAGGCTGTGTGTGCGCATGTGTGTAGTGTGTGTTAGTTCCTCTTCTGAGTCACCAGAGGGTATTTTCTGATAATTGTGAGTAAAACCAAAACCAGAGTGAATCATCGTAGGACTGAAATAGTAAAATCAGCAGCTGAATCAGGAACAAAAAGATCTGAGTAATATCCTCAGATGTCTGGGGAACTCATGTGGTTCATTCATTTGGTTGGAAAAAATATTGATTATGAATTAATAATGTTGGTCTTTAAAATGTGTTCATCTTGAATTTAAGATCTGGAAGAAATGGTAGACACGGTTTTAACCTCACCCAGTCTACCTGGAGTCAGCTCATCAGATGCTCTTCATCCTCAGTATTTAATGGTGCATTTACAGTCTTCTTTGTCTCTGCAGTATCCTACTGCCACCCCCACCCCCCACCCCCCACCTTCCTCTTTCGTCTGTATGGTCAGATAATGCTGAAATGCTGACACACTGCTAAGACTTTAAAGAGTTTCATTCATGCCTTCAGAGCAGCCCCTCATCACTTTGCTGTGTAGTACACTGCTTTCATTAGCACTATGCAGCCAAAGAGCTTTTTCAGGGTATTATGTAAGATGATTTTTAAGTAATTGTTGTCATTTTTCTGGCTGTTAATTTATCCACCTACCAGA
The DNA here is from genome assembly GCF_021018895.1 of Seriola aureovittata. Taxonomy (NCBI): domain Eukaryota; kingdom Metazoa; phylum Chordata; class Actinopteri; order Carangiformes; family Carangidae; genus Seriola; species Seriola aureovittata. Next base: position 5,487,493 of record NC_079379.1, read on the forward strand.
CAACAGCATTTTCTGCACAACCATGGATTTAGTTATGTGTTCGCCTGCATTTTCCTGCAAAACAACCACTTTCTTGTCGCAGAGGAATATTTCAGGTATTGGTTTTGAAATGCTGGAGACCCAGCTTTGGGTCCACACCCAGTTGTTGGACAAACATTTCTTAAGAGAGACTGTTGTGTAAGAGGTTCTGTACTGGAATGTGTCTTCCATGGTCTCAAAAGTTCAACTTCAAAAGTTAGTGGCTTCTGAAACATCCCATAGAAATAATCAGACGGATGAAAAAGCAACAAGCGTTTGTGCTGATTATCTTATGGCCCTTTTGGCTGTGAGGGGTTAAGCAAGGTGTTTTCACAGAGACGGTATTATCTCCCTCTCTCCCACTCCTCTTCAGCAGTGTGTTGAGCTGCTCTTGGTAATAATCCCAGCGTGTGTCTTGGAAGTTTTAAAGGTCACAGAAATGTGCTCATGCTGGTTAATTTTTTTCATCCTGTAAAAACGGTTCATGTGGGAGTGGCGGCAGCAGCAGAGAGATTCAAGCTCCTCCTGAGCCAGTTTGACCCAAACAACTAATTTCCACACAGTGTTAGAGGGAAGCATCACAGTGTAACGTAATATCCTCATTATTTTCATAGACATGCATCATCCTAATTAGCTGGTTTTTGTCAAGTTGTATGAAATGTTTTTAATGGTCTGTCTGTTTCTTTGGCTGCACATGAGACAGACACACATATGCAGACCATAAAGCAGAAGAGTTTTCATTTTGCTGTGAATTTCATGATATTTGGAACATCAGTTTATCAGTTTTTTAATATTGGAAACTCGCTTGCATTAGTAATCACATAATCCTGCTGCTCAAATTATTAATCATTGTTACCAGCCAGTATTCAAACCAGCTCCAGTTTGAAATTAATTCTCATTTGAACACCTGATGGGTGTATTCATTGATGGCTCTGTGCAGTAAGCTGATCTCTTAAACATCGCCGTAAGAGAACCCTGCTAGTGTTAATCACTAACCGACAATGAGATTTTGACCAATTAATACAATCAATTAAACAGTTACATAACCTTGGACATCAGAACCATGTGAGCAGGTATGCTCCACCCCACAGCCTGTCCACATGTAGCTTTCTCTGAATGAAAACCAGTAGACAAGCTGTACACTGCTGAGGACTGAGGTAGACCTGGTCTGCTTGAGGAGCCTGGCTGTTCTCGCAAGAAGTGCATTTCTCCACCAGTCAAGAAGCAGTTCTGCTCCTCTGCTCTTTTTAATCACACGTAGAGCTGATCTTTAGAATAACCTCATGAGTTTATAACGTAGAGCTTTTAATGTCTTCCTGGATCAGTGGGACGTCGCTTCTTCTGCACCAGTGAAGTTAAAAGGACCATCGCCTTGTGTTGATTTGTCGGGAGGGGCTTCTCTCCTGTCTCTGTGTTTGTGCTTGTCTGACTCACTCTCTGTTTAGACACCCCGAATTGTTCTGGTCCACTTCAACCCCTGTGTATTAGTATGGTTTAATGGTTTATAGACACTCAGCTATTCTAAATAGTATGTTTTAAATGTTGTCAGTTAACGAGCATTGGCTCAGTGAGGAAAACAAAATTCAATCGAACATCCCTAAAACCAGGTTTACTAATCACTGGAAGAGAGCAAAATAATTCTTGTAATCTTGTTAAAAAAAAATTCTCCTGGACAAACCTGTTGACTTTAGCAGGTCTGGTTGCTAAACAGCTGTAAATATGGGTCTTGAAGTAATAATGAATGCCACCACATTCTTCATTTTCCTGCCTTAATCTGATTTGGTTTCTACTGTGCATGTAAAAAGTCAATTTCGTTGTTTAGGTTGAGACGTAAACATCAGGATGAATAAGTCTATGTAAATCTGAGCTCTAAGTATTTAGCAAAGTGTGTAGTTAAGTGAGATGATGCAGAATCAGGCACCACAGCATCACCTCCCTCTCTGCAGCACATTCATTAGACGTCGTAGTTTGGCTCTTGAAAGTCTTCTCACTAATAAGCAGCTGTCTGCAGCCCAGACTCCCGCCGTTACTTTTACAATTAATGAGCTAAATGCCTCAGAGAAATAGTGAGAATCAGATGCATTTACTTAGTCTGACATCGAGCTAAGCTACAGGCTCATTAAAACATGTCATCTATATCTCAGACATTTAGCAGACACTAGAGACAACGCAAGGTCACATTAAGCTGTGATTACTCAACATGTTGTACAGGCTGATTATAGGCATCTGTCACAGCAGATATTTTTACTCGTCAAACATGTCTAAAATAACCTAGATGTTTCAGCCACAGGATGGATGAACCAGAAGCTCTGTTATGAGTACAACCGGGATTTAGCTTCGCACTCATCCAACACTGTCAGACCCATGATGGACAGTTACAAAAAAACAAGGATTAAAATCAATGCATCAGACCTCACATCTGGCGACCCCAGGTCTATGAGCCAATAGGAAGAATGTGGGGATTTTGGGCACATGAGATGCATCACTTCCTTTTCTGCAACAGGCTGCAGCTTTTACAGTTAATTTAACTCCTTTTCAAACCAGATGCGGGTAACAGTATCTAGTGTGTTTAACCAAATACAACAAGTGCAATAAATGTCAAAGAAGGCCACACAAAGTGAAATGTTCAGGTATTCCTGAGTGTATGTATAACAAATGATGTTGACTTAACATTAGCATTTCAACATTAGCAAGGTGTTTATATACAGAAATAAGTAGGATCCTATTTAATGCTGACATTAAATGCTCGTCAGCCAATGTGCTGTTAAAGATGAATGTGTTTTAGTTTGTGTTTGCCTGTGTCCCCATGTGTCCACCCACTTTGTTTTAAGCACACTGTTCCCTTCAGACTTGTTGAGCTGTTATGATTAGGTTTGAAAAGTCTGACGATGTTCTTCTCATTCTGAATGCTTAATAAGAAATATGAGAAATATGAGTATGATGGTTGTTAGAAGTGGAATTCAGTCTTTTCATAGTTATTTGGGATAAAATGAATTAAAATTCTTTAGTTGTGCTTCTGGATTTTGTGTTTTAAATGCATCCCAGTGGTCAGATTATTGTGTAGTAGACAAAAAGACTTTACCTGCGGAGAAGTTAAAAGCATCACTGCCAATTTACTTTTGCATCATTAAAACTCCCAGCTCCATGTTCATCCTTCACACTCAATAAGTAAACAGAGAGGTTTTGAGTAGTAACAGATTGTCCACGCTTTGCAATAATTTGTCTGAAGTGTCACACTGCTAATCCATTGCTCTCACTAATGATGCTCCAGAGATTGGCTTGGTTTCCATATCACTGAATTGGCTGTTGATGCTGTCTGAGGACACGTCGTCATGCGGTGAAAAGGAGGACAGACTCAAGAGCTGCACTTACAAAACCCGCCGGGGAAAATATATTCATTCATTTTCTCTCTAAGTGTTTGCATGTGTCTGACAGATGGAGCAGATGATTTGCTAAAAGCTGAGCTGTTAATTGGCCAAAGCTGTGTGATACTGACATGATCAAACTCCATAATGAGTCTTTACAAATGAATCAACATTTGACACTGTTGGGTCTTTTATTCCCAAAAAAAAAAAAAATTCATCATGAGTGTTATTCACCTGTTATTTCATAGTCTAAGCTCATAGATTTGTGTCACTTGGCCTTTTTAAGACTCCATCACAATATCCTCTTCTTTGAAGCATTGAAAGAGATTTTAGATGAGTTTCATGGGGTTGGAAACGCAAACATTTTAATGTAAATGCATAATCAAGCTTTCTCTGAATCAGTTGTTGTCAAATGTTCAACCATAGTATCAAAACTGTATTTTCCACTGGACCACACTGTCTCCTCAGGCTGTGCCCAAATTTAATCCATATCTACTTATTTCTCTGATGGTAATGATGTGGATTTGTTATTCATAGCTCTTGTCCTGTCCCTGCTGGACAGAGTGTCCCACTGAGTCCAATTAAAATGCGCCATGAAAAACTGTGAATGTGCCACTCCGACAGGAGATGGTAAATGGTTGTAATGCAGATAACAGCAGAGCTTTTCAAAGATGTGGTTACAATCCATGTGAAGCTCTCTACGTGAAAATATGCCACAGTCTTGTAGATCAACGACCTAAAAACAGGCTATTTGTCATGATTATGTGTAATCACCAGACTTATTGGGTTTTGACATTGAAACTTAGCTTTCCAGAAATGAAATGATGAAATCCACCAGTCTACAGCTCAGATATTTTCTCCTTCAGCAGATGGTGCAGCAGCAGAGTTTGTGCGCTCTGTGTTGTTGGGTTATTATTGTGCATCAGCAGCGAGTGTCAGGGAGCATGGGTCAGTGCATCCTTTAGTAAAATACTCTCCACATTATTAGGGACATTGAGTTGTGCCAAAGCTTAGTGGATATGTACCAGATAGTCATGGGTTATTGAATCCAAATGCAGGTTTTAACATATTTTCTGTTGAACTGATAAATTTAGTGCATAAAATGCTGATGTCTAATGAGATATCTTCATATTTGTTCAACCAGGAATTCTGTCAATCAACTGATCGATTGATTGTTTCAGCTCTAAACCAAGAACACAAACATCTGTTACCCCTGTTCGTTAGTTTGTTTGTTGAGAAGGCGGAAAGCTTTGCGTTGAAGGCTGATTAATTTTGACATCTCGTATAGTTATAACCTGTAAATGAGCTGAGCAGCAGAAGATTAAAAATGTATCTTGAACTAACAAATGTCTCTTCCTCTAATCACTGGTCTTGATTTAGATTTATTAAACTAATCATCTTAAATTATTCATGATATGCATGAAATGATGCTGGTTCACCTCTTTAAAGAGGAGTTAACACTCAGTCACAGAGTGATGTTACAGAATGATCAGAAAGATGTTGGCATATTTACCACTAAATAGCCCAAATTTATGTTTTTGCTTTTACAGAAGTAACATAAGTGAACTTTGACACATTGGGTGAACAAGAGTGTCAGCCATTTTACCCTGACCAATGTTTCTCCCAAACACTACAACAGGAGCAAAGTCACACCAAACTGCTTTTGCTTGAAAAATACAATGGTAACATAACCTAAAGTTCTCCCAGGTCCAGATTATGCTTATGTTTTTCTTTCTTTACCAGCCTTTTTGATTTGAAAAGAAACACTCTGTGGTGTGAAAATTAAGTTTGAATGTTGAAATGTCCAGTTTACATGTATATCCAGGGTCAGGATTCTCCACAACAGAATAACTACCTGTAAAGAAGTTGCCTGAAAAACCTGGTCTGGAATTGCAGGAATCAGTATTTATAAATCATAATACACCAATTTTGTGCATGTGTTCCCTCAACCTGGTTCTCAAGTGGTTGGGGGCTGCAGGACTGTAGTTGACTAAACCTATGCATACATTCTCATTTGACATCATTATCAAGAAATAAAGTAACGTAATGGAAGAAAACTGTACTCTTCTCAGCCCATGTGCAGATATAAGTATCATCCCATGAACTGGGTATCCTGTTGTCGAGGTGTGAAGCATCAGGAGTGGTTGATGTGTTCTTCTGTGGATCGAGTGCTGGAGGTTTGCCTGTTCTCTCCATGTCTGATGCGTGTCTGTGCAGAGAACATTTCCCGCCAGCGACAATAATAGACTCCTGAAATGAATTCAGACAAATAGTGCAAACCCACAGGGAATTAATTAGTGGGAACAGGACACTTCTGTGTGCTGCAGCAAACATGGGGTGTACTTTTTTTTTGTTTGTTTGGATTCAAATCCTGCAGCTGCAGGTATTGACACAACTACACTGAGCAAAAATATAAAGACGCTTGTTTTTTTTGCTCCTGTTTTGAGTTGAGATTAAGTATTAATCCGTGTTAGTGAGCACTTCTCCTTCGCCAAGATCATCTGTCCACTTTACGGGTGTGGCACATCAAGATGATGATTACACAGCATGATTACTGCACAGGTGTGCCTCAGGCTGGTCGCAATAAAAGGCCACTTTAAAATGTGCAGTTTTATTTTGGATAAGGTGTTTATTAGGCACTGAGCTGTGTGACGTGGGTGACAAATGTGCATTTTTGTTTTTTTTTTTTTGGCTGAGGTATCAGCCAAATCACTATCTGGTGTGACCACAATTTGCCTCATGCGGTGCGACACATCTGCTTTGTACAGAGTTGATCAGGTTGTTGATTGTGGGACTGCTGCTCTTCACTGGTTCTGTGAAGTTGCTGGATGTTGGCAGGAAGTGGATCCCGCCGTCGTACATGTCGATTTGTAGCATCCCAATGGGGATGGGGAAGCTCAATGGGTGACGTGTGTGGTGAGGACGCAGACCATGCAAGAACTGAGACCTTTTTAAGTTTCCAGGAATTGTGTATATGATGCTGCAACATGAGGCGATGGCGGCAGATGACTGGCACGACAATGGGCCTCAGGATCTCGTGTGTGTGTGTGTGTGTGTGTCTTTTGTGTTTATTGAAAGGCTTAGATCTGTTATTGTGCCTCTGTAATGGCAGTCAGGGCCTGAGGCATTATGTTTTCAGGTTATTTGTCCGTCCCATTCTTGTTAACACAATATTTCAGTACATTAGATTTTGGTGGTCAGAGGTGGTCACTGTGACCTCACAAAACCCTTTAGCCATTATTCAAGATTTCACACAGCAGTTATGACAAAATTTCACAATATTAATATAAAATTTTATGACTGGATAAACTAGGATTTAAGCTGAAACTAGGTTTTCCTGAAGAAAAATGTATGTATGTGTATATATGTACGTGTGTGTGTGTTTGTGTGTTTGTGTGTGTGTGTGTGCGTGCGTGTGTATATAAATATTTCTGTTCAGTATATGTCCATTCAGATAGAATTTTGGCGCTGGACGAAGTAGATGGTGATAGATATTGTCAGTTTTAAGAATGAAGAACTGAACTAAATGAATCGCAGGCTACCAATGGATGCAAACATCGTAGAAAGCTAAACTTAAATGCATTCAGGTTCTGTAAAATGCTGCTGGAGAGCTGCATTTACCTAATGAAGCTGTAGAAGAGACTGCACTGTTACTGCACTGTCAGCTCAGAGAATGATGAGACAGGTGTGCATCGTCCATAATAATATAATAACAGTAGTGACTCCTGATGCCACACACACCACAGTGTGTGCTTTAAATCATCCACTGAGCACACTCCCTGCAGTGTGCCAGCACACCCGAGGAACTTGTCAATCTCGAGTGTTGCGGAAGTGAGCTTGAGGGCTGCTGGGAGTGAAGCCGATATTTCCTCTGAGACTTGAGACAAATGAACAATCTGTGCAGGAAGAAGGTTTGAACCGCTCAGCTGCACCTGGGACATTTGAGTAAGATTGAAGGAGAGGCATGGTTTGACGGGAACATAAATTAGGTCTTCACCTCAAAATTTGAGCTGCCTCCTTAAATCAGTGGTTGAGAGCTGCCAGGTCAACAGCAGCATGATATCGCTCTGAGCTGAGCAGAAAGTGCTGCCTCATGCAGGGAGGTTGTCAGCTGTGAGATGCAGAGGATTCATCTCAGTTTCATAAACAAAGACAGAGAGAGAGAGAGAGATGGAGAACAGCAGGGCGAGGAAATAAAGAGGGAGAGAGAGCTGTGGAGAGACCCAGTCTGCTGCTGATGCTTTGATTAAACACATTTTCCACAGTTCTTAGAACTGAAATAACTAAAAGCTCATTAATACAGCTTTGTATTTCTCTGTAATGTAGCACATTGTTAGCAGAGTTACTTTATCATTTTCTCTCAGCCCTGGACTTAACTAATTAAATTAAATTAAAGGTCCACATTGTATAAAGTTAGATTTCCATGTGTTCTTTGATTAAAGCAGGTTTATGTTCTATATTAATACTGTGATTTGTACTGTATCAAAGCGCTCAGTCCACAGAGAAATGCACACTTCCATTATTTAGAAACTGAGCGTTTTTAAGTGCCGTTAGGACTTCTGTAACTTTGTGATGTCACAACAAAGCAGTCACCACTCTCAGACATGCCCCATGGTGTGCCCACCTGGACCCACCATCCAACCTGGCAGGATTTGGTTTATCAGAGTTTTTACCTGAAATCTGCTATATTTTTGTTGGACAGTGAGCCAATCAGAAAAGAGGTTCAGAGCCCCCTCTCTTAGGATTGGCTCAACGACCTGTTGTCATTAGAGCTCCAGAGAGAAGCCTGAGAGAGGAGATGTAAAACTACATTGAGATGGTTTTTGGTTCTTAAAACCACAAATATCTTGGTATGGCTCAACACTTCAAATAAAACAGGAAAAGTGTAAAGTATGAGACCTTTTACTATCATAAACCTTTAGCTCTCTGTGTATCTCAGCCTCCTGCAGAAGATCTCATAAAGACCATAATGACAGCAGACTGATTGCAACACAGAGCGTATGTCAGTGCGCCATTAAATCAAACATAAACCGTCTCTTTGTGCGTGTAAAATTAAACATCAGCAGATGCTGTGTCATCTGTCTGTTGTCAGACTGCTGGTTGACAGAGTGGAGCTGCTTCCTGTAACACACTGCACACCTGACAGACACACACCAGCTACAACAACAGTTCAGATCTACAGGCTTCACTGGAACTACAGGGATTCATTCTAAATAAATAATCAATTTCAGCAGATGCAGATTTTTTTCTTTTTAATTTCACTGTCGTCCCATCATGTATTTCTCCATTACATTGTACCTGTGATACATAGTGAGGGTGTGTCTTGTTTTTGAACATCTGTCCTGATCAATTACTGAGCACTACACTGGTCTGAAGCATTGAAGGAGCTGAGCACCAATTAATCAAATGTGGAAAACCTGACATTTATTTTGACTCGATTTGCATTTTAAAACATTTTTTGTTGTCTTGTTGTTGGAAATATGTGGATCTTTGAATTCCTCCTAATAAGATGTGTCAGCCGTCACAGCCCTGCCTCAAGTGGAAACATACTCACATCCTGAATGTGTTTAGAAATGCACCTTTGAACAGAAAAGGCCTGTTCATTCGCCCACAGCTTATCAAGTCAATCATCCTCATTTCAACTTGTTGCAATATATGAAGTATATTTTTAGGTCGGGTATCTAATGAGATGACTCGGAGAGTCTGCTCCACTAATCTTTATTCATTTTTACACCTGCTGAAAAGCTCACAAAAACCAGGAACACTGTAATCTAAAATATAAATGTAGGGAATCATTAGAAGAATATGTGTGTTCTAGATAATATAAAAACTTCAGAAGAACTCAAACTGTTTCCAGACTTTTAAATGACTTAACTCTTCTTTGGGTCAGTGCTCAATTTTTTCTCTGGCCGGGAAAACAGCCAATCAACAACGAGAAGTTTGTCGGCAGGATCAAAGGATATTTCTGTCTGCAAACATCGGTGAAGCTCATGAACAGAGCAAAACTTTTCAACATCTTTAAAAAAGCAGAAATAATTTTCTAAGACAGCTGAGCAGTGTAGTTTTCAGCAAAATGTTACATAAACGGCGGCAGATTAATACATCTTTAGTTTTTGGACAAAAATTGGGAAAAGAAAAATAAAGAATATGACCACAGTTATCTTTTCAACATACGTCGTCATTTCTGAGCCAGAGCCAGAAAAATGGTGACAGAAAAACTGGAGCAAAAGTAGCAATGGACAGAAATAACAGCTTATCTGCTTTTTTCTATGATTAACATGACGAAGGTTCACTGCTCCTGGTTCGCACACAGATACAGAACACAGGCCACTAATGAGAGGCTCATATGACCCTGATATCAGTCTGAATCATGAAGTGAACTTTTTCACTTTTTTATATTTTATAGACAAACTGATTAATGGACTAAATAAAAAATAACGGACAGATTTATCACAGTCAACCACTCAAGATTTTCAGGAAATCACAAATCTGGATCACGACTAAAATACTGACCACTTAGTTTTTGATAAATCCATTTGCTCTACACTGTTGTAATGTTCTCAGACCAAGTTTGTTCTGTTACCACGATTTATTAGTAAGAAAACAGCTTTTTATGCTTTAATTGAAGAGACATCAGGGAATGACAGGAGACAGGCGACAGGCTGTCCTGTCAAGTATCCAGTATACGCAGGCTGTTGCAACACACACACACACACACACACACACACACACACACACACACACACACACACACACACACACACACACACACACACACAACAGGAAGGGAAATTAACACCAACCACAGGCCCTCTGCTTCCTCTCACTCATCAGCCTGGCACCTCATCACTTGGACGCTCCTTTAGACTGAAAGCTTTGGAAATCAAACTTTCATGTGGACTAAAAATAATTGGGAGCGTCACTTTTGGCACAGACAGGTTGAAGAACACTCATCACCATTCTGGTGGCTTCTAACTAGTTTCCACATCAAACCTCCAGACATCAGATTCTTCAGTGTGGATGAGTTCAGTGTGATGAATGTTGACACTGGAATAAGACTCAGTCTGATTAAATCTGTCACTGAAAATGAGGCTGTCTGAGCTCTGAACACAAGTTGCAATGAGGTTTGTAATGAACTATGCAGTGACAAAGAACCACCAACGTGAAGCTGCCTTTTGTTGAATCCATCATAGTTTTGTAATGCACAACTTAGGACAATATTATCCCGTTTTTACCACAGTCCTTTACCAACAAGCTGCCATAAGCAAACAAATTACACTGCGTACTGTAGTTCCACCGTAGTTCAGAACCTTGACCAGGATTTCCTCCCATTCAGCCACAACCGTATCCATGAGTGTGAAAGTTTATCACCACAACCGTTTTGTCCTCTCTCCTCTGATAACAGGTTTAACTTTTTTAGTTATTGACCCCTCCGTTTGCCAGAGCTCTTAGACGGCATTAGTGGGGTCAAGTGTCAGCCTCTAGGGCTGAAAAATGGGGGGGGGGGGGGTGATTTCATGTAATTCTACCATTTGAAATTTAATAAGATTTAAAATTTCCTCCTTTCACAAAAGACAATGGATAACTGCTTTTAGTGTGAAGTAGCTTCAGTAAACATGAGTTGTATTCACTGGAGGTGTCTGAGTTGTGGTGACTGAAGTTTTGACTGAGATTGGAAGTTGGTGATAATCATCATCAAGCTTTGGGGAAAATTTCTTCTTGTCTAGTTTTACAAAAGTGAAATGAGCAGGTGAAGAGCCGCTGGTACGCAGTATCTCTCAAACCTAAAAAAATCATCTGTGACACCACAGCATTAAGTTTTCTCTCCTTTTTTTTCTCTCTCTCTTTTTTTTTTTTTTTTTTTTTTTAAGACTCGGAGCTTTCACAGTCTTCTCTTCAAATTTTCCTCACCTGCACAGAAACGCTGACGTTGCTACCCCTCATTCAAACTTCCATATCTTAGCATCTTATAGTCTCTTGGCTTTGAGGGAACTGGCTCTTAGGGACATAAGAGGAGTTTCTGCTGAGAGCAGGCTTCCGCTGCCTGCCTGCCAGATAACAGGGGGAACACAATAGACAGTGTAGCGGTGCTGTTACTGGAGGACAGCAGACGTCTGTTGCAACAACAAAGGACACAGAGACGAGATGCTGTTTGCTGCTGTCGAAAACATGACATTCAGATTTCTGTTTTCTTTGCTTCAAACGCAAAGTCGGCAAAGTTCAGCTCTGCTGTGGACTTCCTGCCTGCCAGGCATCTTAGTTTTAAGACAACGCTTGGCTCAGTGGAATCACAGGTTACAAGAATAATATAACATCTCTGTAGATGTCAAGGTGTTTCCAAAATATAAAGCTATTTATACCCAGCAGAGCACGAAACCGCAAAGACAGGGTTACAACAAGGCGAAATAAGCATGGAACAACTGGCTCCCTTTGAAAAGTTGGAACTAAAAGCAGTGTATGAGAAGGTGCTATACCTTTGTCTTGCCTTCCAACTTTTCTGCATTCACTTATCTGACTGTGACTCTGCTGCTATCGGCAGATTGTGCAGCGATATTAATTTTTGTCTGCGTCAGTCAGACCTATTTCTGGACACGTTCTCCCACGAGTCAGGAGTGTTTGTAGTTACACTGCAGTCAAAATTCAGGAAGGGTGAAAATGGGTTATTCCCACAGTGTGGCCTGATATTTTCAGCAGCACATTTGAAATTGATATTATTCTTTCAACAAGATGAAAAGTCAACAGCCACTCCAGTGGCTCCGTGAGGCTGCACACCTAAAACAAAGCTGTTGGATGGATTTAAATTGCTCTTAGATCCTGACCATTAGTGGAGGATATAATGGAGCTTGGCCTGAGTGTGGTTTTATCCTACGCACAGTGTCCAATTTAGGATTTCAACTTGGTATTAACAGAACAGTACTGTCAGTATACCTCAGAGTGGATAAGAGCAGTACCACAGTAGTGTTCTCCAGTCAGGGTTAGGAAGAAATACTATACCTTCTTTCATTTTGAAAAAGTAAAACCTTACTGTTATCACCTTTTTTATTTAGCTGCTCAGTGCAACCACAGTCCTTTTTTTTTTTAATTTTTTTTTATAGTATTTAGTTTAAGTATTAAGTGGCAATGATTTATCCAGGAATCGAACTGGTGACCCTCTATCAACAAGCTCTATCTTTAACCTTTAGGCCAACACTCTGAATGAAAGAGTCTTTGCCTATGAGATTTCCTGACACTTGGTGAGTTGATATTTTAAACATTGTGCCCATAACAAATTTTAACAACCACTGAGTGACTGAAATACCTGTGCTCTGTGAGATACCCATTCAACACTATGATATGTATGAAGACGGAGATAACTAGTTTCCCTGGATTCATCCCCAGAGGACCTTGACCTCAATTTTAATTATCGCTATAAGCAGGGTTGATTACCGCGGTTAATTGCTGTGGTTAATTTGACTCACGTTAGGTGCAGTTGGGTTGTTCTTGGGTTTGTTAATGTGTCAGTCAAAACATGGCGTAAGGTAGTGACATAAGCAGGTTTTTTAAAAGCAACTAAACCCACTAAAAAGGCGATTGACTCCTTTTATACTGCCAGATGAGTTTGTCTTTCTGTTTTGAGCGATGTCACATGACCACAGAGCAGCAGAAAAACAGTGAACTGCTAATCGTTGAACCTCCGTGTGAGACGCTTCGATCTGTGATTGTGTGATTTTAAAAAGGGCTGCAGCTCCCTGTCATCCCGAGTGCAGTGCGGCCGCAATGTTTCTGGTTTAGCAGCACCTTGCTTGACAGGTGACAGGTGTGTCTACAGTGTCTGTGCTCTGAAAGACATTAACGCACAGAAAAAAATTGCTATTCCTGCGTTTACAGACTTGTATGATGTTAATAGATGTGTTGGACATGATGATATTTTAATGTTTTAAAAACAAACATTCACTTCGTGAAAAGATTTCAGGTTGTGTTTTATTAATTTTTGAATTATTTTAACAGTACTGTGATAATACTGAGAACCGTGATGATTTTGGTCAATATAATCATGATACTTAATTTCTATACCGTTTAATGTTCATTCGTTACCCATGTTGTATTCACCACTGGTAGTCTGATAAACCCAATTGGGAGGGACTGGGGTGTCTTAGTCATTGTTTCCAAAGGTCTCAGTTTCCACCCCAGACACAACCCCAGAGTTTTTGAACTAAAGCAGGTCCAGCAGCTTTTCCAAAAGTCTTCGTTTTAGGTTTGAAAACAGGAATAAAAATAGAAAAATACATATGTTTTAACTAAAATGTAGTAGTGTGGATGTAGCTTAAGTCTCAGTGATCAGTCTCAGTGATGAACCAACATACCCAGCTGTTGCCATAGGCCCAGACACACTGTGCAGATGAGAAGTTCTTGAGTTTTCTGTCTCATTAAATCAGTGGTATTGAAACTACTGAGGCACTGAGATTGAACTCATTAGTTAGAGTTGTGTTCCTGATCAAACAGTTGAAAAGTTTTGTTTTTCTCCTTGTTTATCACCAACATTAAAGAAATGGTAGTTTGGACCGAGCTGTGAGGATCAGTGTGTGTAAAATCACGTCTTCGGCTCAGTTCTTTAGATAGAGAAGATTTTAGAGCTGACTAATAGCATTTTTGGGGGGTGATGTTTGTTACATCATTTCACCAGTGAGTCTTCTTGATTAATGTGTTTTGGGTTCAGTGTCCAACTCGAAGATTTAAGTTCTGCTGTTACTGGATCTGCTCAGCTCAGACAGAGGCTGTAGAATAGTAATGCCATGATATGGAAATTTTGCCACCAGTTAATAAACTCATGACAACACCGGCGTTACCAACTACACTGGACATTTTAAAAGAAAAGATATCTGTCAGATATCTTTAGATTAAAGGTGCTGCCTCCAGATTGCCTCATTAATGTCATTAGGTTTCATGGCATTGAGTTTAAATCTGAAATACTGCCAAAATAGTGCTTTTTTTGTCTATAAAATATGGAAGAAAGACAACTGGTAGTCAAGTTATGTAATCACTGTGTGCCTGAACACCGTGTGACCCCTGTAACACTGACTACCACAGCAACCCTACTGTATAATGGTTTGACCAACTTTTGTGATCAATAAGTGCTTTAATTAGGTTTAAGATCAATATTGATTTGAAAAGATTCTGCCTCAGTAATTTAATGCTGTCATCACATTGAATCTGCAATTCAAGATACACTGCTGCCAGCATTGTAAAGTAGACAAAATACTCACTGTGTGACAAACCCTCAATAAACATATAATATATATATAGCAGGGGTCCAAAAGTTTGTTGTCTCTGTTGTTTGGACCCCTGCTGTATGTAAACTAATAAAATGTATTTAATAAATAAAATTCCAGGGATCTAGTGAAGACTGAGGCAGAGCTACATTTGTTTAGATTACATATGTATAATCAGGACATTATCAGAATAAATCATTTTTTATGTATGAAATGCAGCAGCAGTGCAGTGAAACTCACAAATGCTCTCATTTGCATTCAGTGGCTTTTTCTCTGAGCATTCATCTAAACTTAAGGTGCACTTCCATCAGTTTGCTTTTCACATGCATCGTTATCACAAAATTATCTTCAAATGAAATCATTTATATCTCTTACATCCGTGTCCTCCGTTAAAACAAAGCAATCATTAATAAATAATCATTTTAATGAAGGCATTAGGTATACCCAGCTAAAACTGATGCAGTCTCTTAGTAAATCCTACCTTCATGTAGGTTGTAGAGGGTTGTTTGTTATTTAGCCTTCCCTCACTGATATAAATAGTCAATATGATGCAATACAATTCAACAGCGCCACAAACTGCAGCCTCCAAATCACACAACAAGAGAATATACACCTCTCTAAAGCAGTCTGAACAAAAACTGCACTGACGGGTGGGATTGTTTGCAAGACTGTTGTATTAGGCTGAAATAGTTCTAGCTAAATGTACTTAACAAACAGGCAAAAGTGTGTAAAATTTAAACTGGTGAGTACATCCCTTTTAAAGTCTGTAAAATATCTTGCAACATTTCCCTTCGACCCTCTTCTTCTTAAATGGGTCAATGATACCTGACTGTGAAGTTACCACCACCAACTATTTATATCAATAGGCTTCTCCTAATATTCACATACTGTAAGAGTAGTGGATGAGAACACACTAATTTGTATTTTCTTTTGCATATTTTCTTTTTCTTCTTATTTTAATGGTCCTGTGTTTTACACTTTTACTGTGTTTTTATTTAAACTGTTGATCCATAAGAAGATATATTTGTGGTTTTAAGAACCAAAAACCATCTCAGTGTAGTTTTACATCTCCTCTCTCAGGCTTCTCTCTGGAGCTCCAGTAACAACAGGTTGGTGAGCCAATCAGAAGAGAGGAGGCTCTGAGCCTCTCTTCTGATTGGCTGACTGTTTCTGAGTGATCAAATAAAAATATAGCAGATTTCAGGTAAACCCTCAGAGATAAGTAGGATCTCTGAGGCATGGCTGAGAGTAGTGACTTGCTTTGTTGTGACATCACAAGGTTACAGAAGTCCTGACGGCTCATTTTAAGGCTCAGTTTCTGAATACAGGCGGTGTGCTATCTTTCAGTCAGTTATTTTTGCTATTGACAGGTGTCTCAGCCTTTCACGTTCAGCTGTAGCTGTTTGTCTTATCTCAGTCTCAGAGGCTTCCCTCTCTTTGCCTTTATATTCTAACTTTCTAAAACAGGAACTAGTGAGTCAGGATTAAAGACAAACTTTGGGAAACTTGTAGGTGATGTTTGTTTTTCTGGTCACAGAGATGAATAACTTGCCCCCGAGCGATTTTAACTATTCACTGCTGCTGTAGTGGAAATACTTTATGTTGATGCACTTGAAGCATTTGAATGCACAGCAAGGGGAACCCGTTGGTTTAAAAAATGAGTACGACCAAAGTAAAATTTTCTCACCCTCATCCTTCAGTTAGTTCCTGTGTCACATCCTGGATAAACATTGTTGCTAAGCGATACTGCTGCAGAATTTGTTGCCTGGCAACTTTAGCTCATTGAGCAGAAGGGAAGCACCAGAACCCTCGTGTGAACCTAATGGCACAAAAACCCCAGAGAGTCGGACTCAGGCTGAGACAGGTTTCCTCTGCTTAAACCTTTTGACATGGATGTCTTTTTTTTCTTTAATAGGGAGAAAGAAAGTTGTTCAGAGGAAAGAGAGGGAATTTGTGGTACGTGAAGGTGGGTCTAATGGAGATCATATATAGTTTTTATTTTACAACGGTTTGAATTTTGCTTTATTCATCTGACACATTGAGAGAAGGGCCACCACTAACAGAGGCTGTACAAAGGTTAGGCGCATAGAAACTCATAAATATCAGTTTAAAGAGGTCATTGTTTTGAGCGACTCTGATTATCGTCCCCAACCCTTTGTGTCTGGTCTAAAATCACTACAGGAAATATGAGTGAACTTTTCATAGAAGCCAAAACAACTACACTACCGGTCAAAAGTTTTAGAACACCACACTTTTTCCAGTTTTTTACTGAAAATTATTCAGTTTATTGTGTCATTGCACTCTGAAATGAAAGCATAGAACAAATAAGCAATTTTAGTTGAAAAATAAATCATGGAATCAATTTATTGACCAAAATATATTCTAATCTTTTGACTCATCAAAGTAGCCACCTTTGGCAGATATAACAGCCGAACACACTCGTGGCATTCTTTCTACAATAGAAATCAAATATTCTTCAGAAAGTTCTTCCCAAGTCTGTTGCAGAAGTTCCCATAAATGTGTGGCACTTGTAGGTTGCTTGGCTTTCACTCTTCTGTCCAGTTCATCCCAAACCAGCTCGATGGGGTTTAAGTCTGGAGACTGTGCTGGCCACTCCATGTTTTCAAGCTTACCATCTTGTTCTTTTTTCCTGAGGTAGTTTTGGCATAGCTTGGACTTGTGTTTTGGGTCAATATCTTGCTGTAGGATGAACCTCTGACCAACTAGGCGCATACCAGGGTATTGCATGGCGCTGCAGGATGCTGTGGTAGCCGTATTGGTTCAGGGTGCCGCTCACTCTGTACAAGTCACCGACCCTGGATCCAGCAAAACAGTCCCAGACCATCACACTTCCTCCTCCATGTTTGACAGTTGATGTCACACACTGTGGAACCATCCTCTCGCCTACTCGACGGCGTACAAAGATCCTGCGTGATGAACCGAAGATTTGAAATTTTGATTCATCAGTTCATAATACCTTCTTCCAGTCTTCAGTAGTCCAATGGCGGTGTTTCGTGGCCCAGGAGAGCCTCTTTGTCTTATTCTGACATCTTAGCAATGGCTTTCTTGCTGCAAGTCGTCCTGTCAAACCTGCAGCTCGAAGTCTTCTCTTCACAGTTGAAACTGAGACTTGCTTACTACGACCACTATTAAGCTGTGCTTGAAGCTGTTGTCCTGTGAGCCGCCTATCACGCAAGCTGTTAACTCTCAGAAACTTGTTCTCTGATTCAGTTGTGGCTTTGGGTCTGCCAGACCGCTTCCTGTCAGAGTTTCCCCCAGTTTCTGAGTGCCTTTTGATGGTGAAGAAAACTTTACTCACTGACACCGTGACTTTCTTTGCAATTTCCCTGTAGGAAAGACCTACATTTTTAAGTGTTATGATGGTCTGTCTCTCTTCCATTGTTAATTGCCTTTTTCCTCGCCATTTTTGTCGCAAATGAGGGTCTGGTACCACAGTGTGTTCAAACACTGCTTTTATGCAGACAGAGGGGGTTGTATGTAATCAAGAAAAGTTGGAACAGCTTTAGGAATTAGTAGCACCAGCTTTCAAGGCTGATTCAACCTTTATTGCTGCAGAACAGCTTTAAATTGTTAACCCACTTCGTGTTCCCTGAAAAAGGCCTTTTTGTATAATTCTGAAATGTACATTATTTTTCAGTTTTGGGTAACCAAACCTTTTTTTTTAACCTCTGGCTGTTCAGTACTTACCTTTGTACCATTTCAAGCTATTCATTGGACTTGCACGACTTGAATTGCAATAAATAACTGGAAAAATTAGGGTGTTCTAAAACCTTTGACTGGTAGTGTATGTACAATCAATGATTTGTTCAGTATTTAAATCATGATATAAAACAGTGAAAAATGTGTGTTAAGTAGTAAAAAGCAACAGGTGTAGTTCATGTTGACCCAGATGTTGTGTGAATGAAGGGCAGCAGATGTTCTTGGCTTGTTTGTGCTTGAGAAAGACACCTCTGACTCTACTGTGCTAAAACAGACTCTGACCTTTCCACAGCAGCTGGTCGTTCAGAGAAGTGATTCTCTCCACACCGCTGCTGCCGGTTTGTGTTGAAAGATGAGTCTGGATTCTGGCTACTTAATGCAGCTGCACACACACTCACTCTCACACTCTGCACTATCTTCTTTGCCCCAAGCCTTAGCAGAAAAGTTAGTGAAGTTTGTGGGCATTAAGCTCATTTAAATGCACAAACACACACACAGGTCAGAGGGAGAAGGACCTCGGCAGATTAACCCTTTACTATAATTGACCTGCTCCTGTAAATGGTCCCTCGGTTAGATCACACTCTGCTCCAGTAACCCACTTCTCTGCAGTCAGCTCAGTGTCTTCACGCAAAGCTCAGGTCTGCTGCTTCCTGTCTCACCAGTGAGTCAGACTGAAGACCAGACCAGGATGTGAAATGACTGGATCCTGATAATCCTGCTCTCTATTTTACCCAGAACAGAACTTTTATTTAGCTCTGAATTTGGCATTTTAACAGCTGTGCTTATACATTTTTTTAGTATGTAAATTATTAAATATTTTCATTTTTTTTTAAACCTGCAGTAACGGATTTTTCTGGCCAGTCAGGGGCAGCAGACACAAGCTGTAAACATAACACTGACATATCATCACCTTGTAAGTTGATATGTTGAACGTGATTGGAAGCAGCTGTTTATTTCCACATCCAGCAGTTACAGAACAACATGATGATTCATGTAGAGCTATGTTCATGTCTAGCTGATGAATCTCCAGATAAGTCCAGTGTTCCCTCGCTGTTAGCTCTGTCTTTGGTCTCCACCAGCTCATGAGGGAAACATCTAGCTTTTTAGCTGCTAAATGCTCCACTATGTTCACAAGCTGCTCTCTGACTGTATCTATCTGCTGTTTACTGCCGAGTAAGTAGCGGACATTGGCTTTTTACAGATGTTTCTCTGAAAACAGCTGTGAGGCTAGGGTTGGACTGGGAAAGATATTCAGCCCTGGATTTGTCCGCTGCGACCTCTTGGGGTTGAAGGTTCACTGGCACTGGGTGAAAGAGAACAGATAAACAGTGAGCTGAAACTCAGTTTAAAACTATAAAGATATGCTTCAGAATCAGCTGATAATTGTCTGTAGGTTCATCACTATCAGAGACTCCTTTCACACACTCCTATCATATTATCATTTGATAACTACATTAAAATTTGTCTCTGTAATATGTTTTTCTTTGGTTGAAAGTTAAAATATCATTCTGAACAGTCATTTAATCACTTTTAAAACTTAAAAATCAAAATTTATTTTGTAAACATGAATATAGTTGTCTTATGGTTTACCATATTGTCCTCCTTGGTGTCAGTCTCAGGCTCCAGGAGGGTCCTGGAAAGTCTGGAAGCAGAGAAATATCCTGAAAAAAGAGCTTTTCCACAGCAGTTGTAGTTTTACTCTGCTGTCGCATCCTTGTGTGTGTCAGATGTTTACCTTCTACAAATCCATCACTTCTTGAAGGCAGTGCTATTTAGAAACTGTGAACCAGGGGAACTGTGGAGTTTCATTTGACTTGACATACTGTAACCTTGGGCAGCCATGTTGAAGGTGCTCTGCTCTGAGGCCTTGTTCAGACAGATTTAGAAAATGCAGCCTCATCTTTCTCTTTAATGTGTTGGCACAGTGGTGGTCCTGCAGCTGAGGCTCTGACTGAGGTCTCAACAGTGTCTGATTTAAAAAGTTAATCCTGGCTCAGCTTTTGTCTAAGCACTGTTGAACATCATCCTGTGATCAATTACACGCCAATCAAACGCCTTCAGGGTAGACCACCTTCTAGCTGTAGGGCTGGGGACTGTTTGAAATCTCTGACAGTAAAGTTGCTCTTTATGCTACAAGTGTTGCTGGAGTTTTTACCTCTTCTGTTGTTTTGAGTTTCTGAACAGATGCTGAAACAATACTTCAATACCTTACTTTGAGAAAAACTTTTTTGTACTAGCTTAAAAGTTTTTATATTGAGTAAAATTCACTGAATTTATCAAACGCACCTGTCTTCCATTTAGTTTTACATTACATTTACACTGACTCATTTGGCAGATGCTTTTATCCTAAGCAACTTAAAAGTAAAGGACATCTCTAAAGCTTCAGTGCAGTAGGACACCGTGGTGTAAGCACTACATCTATTTAAAGTGCATAGTAAGTGCTAGTTAGGCATGTGAGGGTGTTAGGAGAGGAGGTGCTCTGAGAGGATATGAGTCTTCAAGAGATTCTTGAACATAGAGAGGGATAGCATTGACTGCTCTGATAGCATTCTGGAGCAATGCCATTATCGATTCTGCTTATGGATCCGATTCTTTATCGATTCCTGTGGCTTTTCTGTGTGGAAAAAAGTAGGCCTATACAGGTTTTCAATGTCAACAACACAAATTTTATTATGAGTGTCTGAACACTGAACAACTAATAACTGCTCTGTAGTTGTTCAATCCCTTGAGGATGGG
Source organism: Seriola aureovittata (assembly GCF_021018895.1). Taxonomy (NCBI): domain Eukaryota; kingdom Metazoa; phylum Chordata; class Actinopteri; order Carangiformes; family Carangidae; genus Seriola; species Seriola aureovittata. Next base: position 5,508,581 of record NC_079379.1, read on the forward strand.
CTGCTGTCTGCCTCTTTAGGTCTGCCTTGTATTGATTTACTAAAAAAGAAAAAACGGCTGCCTCCTATTGTTCACTTAAAAGAGCTGGCTGGTTCGCTATTACGTACCTTCACTGCTCTGCTGAGACTGGGAAGCACCCGTTGACCGGCGGCGCAGAGCGTCGAACACATGGCACTCCTGATATTTAATGCTGTGCTATGTCAACAAATGTTTTAGCAGGTTGCTGGTGTTTCCACCCTTGCTTGAAATCTTAGTGCCACAGACATTGCACGTTGCGCTGTAAGCGTCATTTTGTGTGAAATTAAGCCACACTTCTTTCACTCCTTTGTTGCCGTTTGCGCTGACCGCCTCTCGCGAAAGCGTGACACAAGCGTGGAAGGCAAATGATGTCGATGGATGGAACCACTTGGAACCGGTTCACAATTCCTATCCCTAATTGTGCTAATAGAGTTGTAAAATCTGACCATCTCTCATATTTCTCTGTCTTAATTTCTCCCTCTGTACATGATGACACTGCTCACAGGGATGTTGTTTGAACCTTGAGCTCTTTGTCAGTAGGTGCTGGTACTGTCCAGATCCAGGACTTGAACCTTATTTACTGTTAAATCAGCTCCTATGAAAGGTTGATAGTTTCTGTATTTAAGACCGGTCTGGTCTTATTTTGAAGGTTAAAACTGGCGACTATCAGTTTGATATTTTTTTTATTTAACTGATGATGTGAATGGACAGAAATGAGACATGATTCCAGTCCAGCGTGTTGTCGGCACGTGACCCTCATTAGCGGAGTTTTGGTTCATGTGGTGCGTTGTGATGTATTCTACAGTTACACAACACAGAGGGAAAACTGCTTTTCTGTCTCTCTGTGAGAAGTCACTGCGGAGCGCTGAGTGTTACCTGTTGAACATGAGAGGCGACTGTGATGACTCTGGGATCCGAAAACAGTTTCTCCCCTTTGCCGCAGGCACGTAAAGTGGAACCTCTGCAGTTAATGAGCCGACTTCACATATGTTTTGATGTTTTTTCTTCTCAGAGACCCTGGAGCCCTCACCGCCGACTGCAGCGCAGATCAGATTTGGTGAGAGATTATAACACACACACACACACACACACACACACACACACACACACACACACACACACACAAGCTTTTTTTGTGTTGATACTGTAGATGAAAGCTGTTTTGTCAGCGACACACAAATACAGACTGTAATTAGCTCTGTTGATTTTTCTTGTCAACCTCTCCATCAAATAACAGTTTGTTCTGTGAAGTCTGAGCATCAGAGATAACCTGGGTTCAATAACTGACCTCATAATCAGACTCCACTGTGTTTTGAAGCCAACATTTCCCTCTGAACTCACAAGGGAAGAGTCATTTCCAAAACAATATCTCTCTACGATAGGAGCAGTGTTCATATTGTCGAAAACTAAAAAAATATTGTAGGGGTTTTACAGGAAAATCTGACATTTAATAAAGAGGGAAATATAATTCTCTCTTTAAAAAATCTTTGGTGTCAGACATTATGAATGCTGTAATAGCTCATATACTGTACTCATCAGACTGAAAACAAGTGAGTCCCAGTGTATTTGTTAACATTTTGTCATTTTTTAAATTATATCTCAAAACTCTTCTTCTTGGTTCTTTCATTAAAATGATCCTTTAAAGGAATAGTTTGACTTTTTGGGAAAGAGTTAAATGAGAAGATTTCTACCACTCATATCTGTCTGTTCAGTGTGAAGCTATAGTCAGCAGCTAACCTGGCTCTGGCCAGTGGTAATGAATTCCATGAACTCCCAGGCCAAGAAATGACCAGCAATTTCTATGCTTGGCTTACAGCACTAACAAAAGGAAAGCCTTTATTGGACTTTCACCACCTTATAACATCTGTGCTGGACTGGACCACAACTACCTTATGCTTCAAGTCCCGCAGGTTTACTGTGAACTCAGAAAATCTGCCTTTAACCACCAAACACACTCTGAAGATGGACACGCTCACTACTGATGATCTACAGCCACCTCACCTCAGTGTGCAAATGCTTCCACTGCACATTGTCCTCTTTTGAATTTTATCTCTGTGTATTTCATTGTATCTCATTGCATATGAGGGAAACCTCAATGATCTCGGAGGCTTAAATAAATAAATGAGAAAATGACTGATTGATTATGGAGGCTTTAGATTAGACAGACCCCCTTAAGCTATGAGAAGAATTTCTGTTTTTAATCGTTTGTCAAGTGTCGGATTTTCTGTTTTAATCCTTCCAGTATTCATTATCTTGTCTCTGCTCGTTTGCAGTTTTGTTCCACAACGCCCTCCCCTTTGTTGGCTTTGGCTTCCTCGATAATGCAATCATGATTGCAGCAGTAAGTGAAGTTATTTACACAGCCATGAAGCTTAACTTTACTGGAATTACTCGCCTGAAAGAAAAACACAGATTTTTGTGAAATATAATCTGAGCAAATGGAAGTCTTTAGAGATCTGGATCAACACTTCACCTGACTCTCTTTCTGGTCTCCAGGGAACACAGATTGAACTCTCTATTGGAGTCACTCTGGGGATCTCCACCATGGCTGGTAAGAACCACTGCATGAATTTTATGACCACAAGTCCTCACAGGAGTTATTGCTTTCATTCACACACTACATCTAATATCTGAAAATAGTGCCCCCCCCATCACCTCAACATTTTTTTATTACTCATATATATATATATATATATATATACACACACACACACACACACACACACACACACACACACACACACACACACACACACACACACACACACGAAATTGCACCAGAATGTCTTTTTTAAAAACTTGGTTCTTCTTCAGATCTCATTGCAGTTTATTGCAGCACATCCTGCTGTCATTATGGCTGCAGCTCGGGGTCTCAGTTTGGGTCTTTATTACACCATGAAAACCATGAAGGCACTGGAGCTTTGCCTTCTCCCTCATTTTACCGCAAGATTATTCCGTTTCCATGGATACTTGGCTCCAATTTCCTCTGCAAAGTGCAAATCAGAGGCTGAAGACGGGCTCTAGATCAATAGCTCTGCTCTGACGCCTTTATCTATCCAGGCACTGCTTTATATTTGTTTCATCATCATCCAGCCGGCAGACACGCTCAACTAGTTTACCACTTATTTTTTTATTCTATTTGAGGAGAGACCTTCCTGGCGTCTGTTGTGTCACTCCTTTTTCTTGTCAGAGGTTCTGGCGAATTGAGGCGAGCTTGCATTACCGCCGTCTTACCTCGTCGCCGAAGAGTTTCTCTTTGAAGGAACCTCCATCTGGCGTTTGAGCTCCCTCAGGAAACTCCGAGTGTGTTCAGCTTCAAGCATCTTCGCTTTTTGTGCCTCCGGAGATCCACTGAGGGCACAACAAACACATCCTGAGCGCCTCTACAGTGTTAATGACCGTGGACATGCACACTTTGTTCCACATTGTCAGCCCTCCCCTGTGAAAACCAAATCCACAGCGTGAATTATTCATAGCTGCCAAGCACTGTTGAGGTAGTACATTAAGTGGGACTGTTGTGATGCTGATTTTTTTTGCTGACACCTAAACCAAGAGGAAGGAGCTGACTACAGTCTTGGTGGTTTTCCAAAGGTGCTCTTTGATCTGAAAAAAAGTTTTGCACCTTCTCTCACTCCCACTGACTCTCATCTTGTGTTTTGCTGCTTTGATCTATTGTTTGGACTCCTTTCCCTGCGTTACATCTTTTTTTGCATTTTCAGAGATGCATGTGGGCCAGTTGGCACTGTGGAGTTTAGGTATGTTCTCTTATTCGTTCTGGTTGTCATGTGTGGGCGAGTTTCTAAAGTTTTCCTCAGATGGAGGCATGTTGGAGGGACGACAGGCTCAGAGGAAGGACTATACCCTCAGCATCAGTCGAAACATTCAGTTCTCCATCCATCCATTTATTGTCGGACACTCATTCAGGTCCAGGTCCCAGGTTAAGCAAATCCCGGACCTCTTCCTTCCCAGCTGTGTCCTTCAGCTTCTCATTGGCTATCCTGTCCAGATGAGACACACTTTCCTTTTTATACATTTTAAATGAATCATACGGGAAGCGGAGACAGGTCACACACCTATGCAGGAGAGAAAGAGGTAGATTTAACTAGCTGACATTAAGTTAGATAGATTTTTTACTACCTAATGTAATTCAGTGTGACCACCAGCGTACTATTAGCTCGCACCACCCAGGTACCACAAAACTCTTCATAGTCAGACCGCCCATTGGGTATACTGGCACAGATCCCGGTGCACCGCCATTTTCTTGGACTGGATTCTCATCATTGAACCCCCCCCACCCCCCACCCCAATCAAATGCCTCCAGTGTGCTCTGGTTCTGCCCCAGGGTCTTCTACCAGTCTTCTTCTGTAAAACCACTAAAGGCAGACGTCTTTGAGGATCCTTATCAGATGCCAGAACCTCCTGAACCAGGTTCTTTTCACACAAAGTGCATCTAAAGCCCCCACAAAATCTGAAAAATGAAAATGAAAGGATGATCCTGAAAATGTTGACAGCACTTGTATCATCAAAACCCCACGAGAGAGATCAATATTTTTTAGAAACACTTTATTTCACACTTTTCCCCTAAAACATTTTCAGTCTCACCAAATGAGACGTTTCCAATCAGTAAAACCTTCATAGCGTGTGATGTGTTCTCCTCTGTTACCCCACGTTTGTTTCATCAGAGAAGATCAGAAATCAAAGAGTTTCTCTCTGTGTTTCTGCAGCTGCAGCTCTGGGGAACCTGGTCTCAGATTTGGCAGGTCTCGGGTAAGCAGCCTTATACACTGTCTCTGAGGGTTCAGCTTTATTCTGAGGTAGATGTGTGAGGTCTGTTGAAGGGTACAGTGGTGTGGGCGTGTTTTTTTAAATTTAAAAGTGTAAATTAATGGACCATGTTTTCTTCATCTTGATTTTTTTTTTTTTTTCCTTTGAATTCATCTATTGCATATTCTGTGTTGGTTTTTCCTTCCAGGCTTTTTAACACACTCTTACTTATTTGTTCGGGTGTGTGTTTTTTCCGTTTATCAATCAAACACATGTTAATTTAACACAGATATGTATTTGCTTCATCTTTATATTTTTGTGAGGACCAGTTTTAATGTGACAGAGTGAGGACAGTTTTTAAAGTAACATAACTTCATCTTTAGGTTCAGGGTCAAGGGCCAGGATGTCATTAAATATGTGACGGTAATTATTTGCTGTGTGTAAAGTCCCACAAAAGTATAACTAAACAAGTGTGAATGTGTGTGTAGTCTTGCAGGTTATGTGGAGGCCCTGGCTTCCAAACTGGGGATGCAGGTTCCAGATCTGACGCCCAAACAGGTGGATATGTGGCAGACGAGGCTCAGCTCTCACATGGTGAGACTTTGATATTTGATTTAATTGTTTTTGGGAAATTTTTATGCTTTTTATTAAACAGCCAATAGAGAAGAGATGAAAGAAAACGATGGAAAAGAGAGAAACGGGAGGACATGCAAAGAAAAGAAAAAAAAGACTCCCTGGCCAGAGTCAAACTAGGGATGTTTTTGTATTTTGTGAAACTGAAAAAAACTGAAATACTTGTGTTTTACACATGCCTATTAATAACAAGTAGCCCTCAACCGTATAGACATGACACTATAGTAAACAAACAGGCTAAAGTGGAGCAGGGAGATGAGTCTGCTGCAGGTGGAGGAGGCACGTCAGAGGAAACCTGAGGAGAATCCACAGACAACAAAGAGGCATAGAAAGAGAAAATCAAAGTGTTATTCATTCTTGTCATTTGCACAAGTGAAGAATAAGAAACGTGGCCTAAGATCCTATTAAGAGCAAATCTGGAGGTAAGAGCTTAAAGCAAGCAGCACCTGGAGTTGGAGAGATAAATCAACCCTGTTCTAAATGATATATTGAGCCTCGGATAACGTTTTGAAGCTGCACTGTAATGTCATGCAAAACAATGTCTATGACTTTAACAGGCTTTATTCTTAAGTTTGAGTGTAAAATAAAAAAAGTTTTAATTGAATCTCTTCTCTCTACCTCTTCTTCTTCCTCTTCTTCTTCTTCTCCTCCTCCTGCAGGGTAAAGCCATCGGCGTGTCCATCGGCTGTATCCTGGGCATGTTCCCACTGCTGTTCCTGGATGACGATAAGGAGAAAGAGGCAGAAGCAAAACCCGGTGACGACGCGGCATCACGCTCGTCCTAACGGGTCGCTACAGACACACAACACCGTCACACCTACACACTGGATACTGCTGATGTCAACTTTAGAAAATGTCCTCACAGTCTGATGTTTCTCTGTCCTGCTCAGGCGGCGTTCACACTTTTATCTTCCTCCAGATGCTCTGAGGCCGTTTGTGAAGCATTCACTGGCTGATGAAATATCAGCTCTTTAGATTCTTTGATGCACCGAGCCGCGATGTTTTCAGTCAGAGTCTCACTCTCATTTAAATTCACTGATTGAAAATAGGTATAGGTGTCGTAGGGATTTCACCCGTTCTGATTCTATCATTGGTTCTTCATATTGATCCCATTCTTCATTGATTCCTTTATAAGCATCTGCTTCTTCTTGGTTGATTAAAAACATTCACAACCCGACATTTAAAAAATCATTAGTCAACATGGTTTCAAGTGAGCTGTGTTTACTTCCTGTTTTACACTCGAGATCGTTTTGATTCGTAGTGTAACAGCAGTGTAAGTAGAGAAGTCACAAAACCAGCAAATTAATTCAGTAATCTCATTTACACAGCAATATTTATTTATTTTGTTTATTTGTTTTTAGCTCAGCAGCTAAGCTGCACAGATACACAGCTACAACGTGTCAAATGGATGAAATACACTATTCATATTCAAGCTGTAATGAAAATAAGAGAAAAAATAAGATGTAGGAAATGTTTCAGAGCTCTTAGTTCTGCCAGTCTCAATCAAACAACACAGTCAGACAATTATAAAACACTAAAAACAAGTTAGAGTCCATCTATGGAGCTATAGATACTTGTCTTACTAACATTAGCCACCACAAGCTACTGGTCATACCAGGTGAGGCTGTAGTGACACACCTGAGTGTATCGCAGTCAACCAGGGTGTGTTTTATTCCTTATGAAATCATCTTTTGACATATGAGAGGAAGGCTGCGATTTTCTTCTTTCAGAGGGTAAATAGTCTAATTTTAAAGCTTTTATAGCAGCATTAGTTTCAGCCTCAGTCTACGGTCCAAGGACATCTTCAGTATGTTTCTGTCTTTACCCGGGCTAAGAAATGAAACTGAGTTGACTTTTGCTGTATATAGGATCCCAGCTTTTCCACACTCTCCTAAGATCAGTATTTTGCATGCGTTTCCTTTTGTCCATTTAGTTTTCCAAATATTGACCACATGTGTAAAGACCTCCTCCTCTCTGCTGTGGCTCATTCTGGGGATATGAAGAATCACTGATGTTGAACGATTTGGGATTTCCAGCTCGATTCTTGATGCTTCAAAAACGCCTATTGTGAACGCCGCCTGAGTAGCTCCCAGGATGGGACGAGCCCACCTGTCCCACATGACTGCTTCCTAAACATCAGCTCCAGCTGCTGATCTCAACAGGGTGTTAGACTTCCTCTTTGTGTGATATTGATAAATCCAGCTGCCAACTTGCTGGTCGATGTGGCTGGTCATCATTTCCCATCCTGACAGTAGAAACACAGATGTTAGACACTCACCAGCTGTTTTGGCAGCTGGAACACTATGTCATGGTTTTACTTTTTTCTTCAGCAGACACTTTATACATTTGAAGACGTCTTCTCTAAAACACTATCTGTTTGTTTTTGGGTCAAAAACATCAAATATTTCTTTTTATTTCAACTGAAACGTTTCAGTGACAAACTAAAAAAAGTCGTTTTGTGCATCTTAACAAAAACAAAAACCAAACAAAAAAACGATGTAATTGAAACAAACAGGAACAGTGTCATCTGCTACCTCGAGGAATGTGTTTGGTGTTTTGCATGAAGAACTGATGTAGCTCTATAATCAGACTTTTTATTTCTCTATCAGATGGTTTTTAAAGTGCTGGAAAGCCTTGAAATGTTTTGCGAAGGTTGATTAATGAAGGAGGCTTGAAGTATGGTGTCTGCTATTTTGAGTTTTTGGGCTTTACATTAATTTTTGCTTTCCAAGGTCTTTCTGTACCTCTGTGTTTTTCTGTCTCCACCATCGTTTTCTTTCACTCCTTCTCTCACACAGACTGTTGACTGGGATCCAGCCTTCTGTGTAATTACTTTTTATCAGACTTGAAGCTCCAGATGGTTTGGATTTGCCACACACATTTTATACAGTGACAAGTCGGCTTACAAGTTTCACTGTTTGCTGTCACTGAAACTGTCTTTCTTTTATCTGTCGTTCCTTCTCTATTTTTCTCTTCCTCCGGCTTCAGCACATGTTCATGCTGCTTTTAGTTTCTTGTAGTTTTTTTTGTTTTTTACAGTGAATCTGTTTGATCCTTTTCTCCAGTTGAGTCACGGCTGTTTTCAAAATAACACCCACGGTCACTCTGTTTACCATACTGTGCACTATATTTATATCCCATCATTTTATCTAAGTGTCCCAATTAAGGCTGCAACGAATTATAAATTTAGATGTCGACTAGTCTGTTGATCATTTTTATGATTAATCAGTCGTTTCTTCTAGAAAGTGTCAGGAAACGATTAAGGAACGTCCCTCGCAGTTTCTCTGTAGTGATTGTTATTTCAGCCCAAACTTGAAGATAATCAATATGCAGTTATATGAAGCATCAAATCCTCACAGTTTAAACCAGAAAATGTTGTGTTTTTTGCTTTATAAATTAATTTATCACCAAAATAAATCTGACTATTAAACAGGGTTCTCAAAATTTCAAATAAAAAAAGTAGTGGCCCTGGGAAAAATGAAAGATGCTTAAATGACAATCATGTGACCCTCCACCTGCCAGTAATGATGCAAAACAATGAATTCTAAGTGTCAGAAACCTCAGTTTACTGCGCAGTAGACAAGTGATACTTAATTATTTTTATTAAAAGTTATTGTATAGTGGAATTTCAACTGATAAGTTAATTGAACTAGTAACTGAATGTGCAGGACTTTGTAGGGAACAACTAACCAGTTAAAGAAGATGTGGAGTTCTTCTGTTGCCGATGAGGTCATATAACATTGTTCTACACAAGTTCACAATAATTAAATCTGTTCTTTACTGTCGGGACATTAAAGGTTCTGTAAAGATTGTGTTGCTCAAAAAAATTAGCTTCTATGGTCTGTCTCATATGTGAGTAATATATCTATATGCGTTTCTACTGGGGTTTACTAATGACTGTTATATTGGGGTTAGTGAGGGAGTGACTTACCTGCACAGGTCAGAGTGTGTGTGGAAGGAGCACTGATATATGTCGATGCCTTGGACAGTTGTGCCAAAAACTTGAGGAAAATGTAACGGTGGTTGTGATGTGTGTGTGTGTGTGTTGCTGGTTTTAAATCCTGCAGTTATTGAACAGATTGTTAGATTTTCCACAGGGATGACAAATGTTGGAGAGGGAATGGGTGAAAGAGGGAAGGGAGGGTTGGGAAGTGTGTGTGTGTGTGTGGGGGGGGGATATATCGTCCCACATCCTCAAATCAAAAGGAGCCGAGGGAACAGACAAACCTCTGAGTTCAGACTGACTGCTGACCCAAATGTTTGAACAGTATTTTAATGAGTGTTTGGACTCGGCTCTAGAAAATATTTCAGTTTGTAATTGGATTAAGTTTTTTTTTTTTTCTGTGGTGGTCTCATTAGAAAAGAGCTTTGTTGTGGAGGCTGACGACGAGCAATACACCATCTGTTTGAATCTTGTGGCTGATTTATCAAATAAGGAGGACCTAATTAAATAATACTAAATAATATGCTGTTTGTTACCATGGAGACAACCTGGACTTGTATGTTTTTCTATCATCTCACGTTAATATCATGTTGTGTTCAGGACTGTGTGGTGCACAGGAGTTTTAATTGTTTTTATTTTCTCTATGCTCTCGATGTTTTGACAATGTTTTATTCTCTGAAGCAAAAATAAGAAAAGGAGAAATATTTTGAAGCGTTTGAACAAAGTGTGTCATGTTAGAGGAATGCTGTGTTGTGCTGCCATCTTGTGGACAGTACATGTATGTACCTTAAAACCAGTGATTATTATACAGTATGTATGTATGTATGTGTTTTGCAACATTATGTGCAATTTAAGATAAGACAATAAATCTGGGAGTGTTTACCTCTGGCTCTGCAGGTGGTGCCGTCCCTCAGTGTCTTCTTCACTCATCGCTGGGAGCTGAGGTGCCCTTGAGCAAGGCAGTGAAACTCGTGTTGCTCCTGACTGAGGAAGGCTGAGGCAGCTCTAAGGTCAGATTGTGTGCTGCTCCAGTCAGCTATAGACTCACATTCAGTGACGTTGTCGGTTATGCCAGTGCTGATATGATACAAGAGTTTTGATAGTTTCAATAATGGGACTGAGCCATATGCAAAAAAGAAAAAATAAATTTATTGTGATTATTTTGGTCGCAGATATTGTGATCGCAAAATGAGTCACGATTTTAGTGGGTATGTAATTTTTGCGTTTCATTTTCACAAAAAAAAAAAAAAAGTATAAAAATGATGAGGTAATTGTTGTTCGAGCTTGTCCTTTATATCTGGAGAATATAATTTGTAGGCCAGGGCATCTCTGTAGCAGCACAACCCTTCATTTATGGTTTGTTGTGACACATTTGGATATTGCACTTGGCCATATTATATTAATATTTCTCACTGCGTTTAATTGTTATTAACTATTCAAAAACAATCCACACCTTACATAGAGGAATATGCAGAAATGTTCAGGAATTTAATTCAGTTTTTCTATTTCTCTTGATTGTAATTGTGACATTTATGTCCATCTGACAATAGTTGAATTCACTCACATGAGGATAATCTGACTTGACTTTAGTTGTCCAAATATTTTACAGAATCTCAGAATTTGCTGGGATGTTTAATCCGGAAGACAGACTGATTTTTCTTTCTGTTTTCAATTTGTTTCAACTGAGTTTCAAGTCTTGAACACTGCAGATGTTTTGCCTTTTTGTGATACAGAGCAGTAAAGACCTTAATAATCATTCTGTTCTGTAGTGCAGCAGGTTTTAGTTTAGAATATAAAAACATAAAATAATGTGCTGTCAATAATGTACTTCATATTACAGGGGACAATGCAGATTTCTTGCACAGAAAAGTAGGACTAAAGTTTTAGAAGTCGTCTGTTTCACTAATCCCCCTCTGAGCTCACAGTCAAACACTTCCTGCTTTAGTCTCATGAATTTAAATGTAACTTCACACTTAAACTTTGATCTAAAATACAAATCAGCGCCGTGGAAAGAGAAAGAAAGAAAAAGCAAACCACACGTTCCCCTCATCATCAGATGCACATCGTATGCTACGATTTTATTATTTAGCCAAAACAGCTTTTATACATAGAAAATAGGAGACAGTTAGTATTCAGGAACTGAAAACAAAATGTACAAGAGCCAGAGGTGAAGAAATAGGTCGGCCCAGTAATTAAAAAAAAAAAAAAAAGTTTCCCTCTTAAATGTTTAAAAATGTAATAAAACCTGCTAATGGATCAACTGGTTATCTGGTATTTTTTTATTAGCAAGAATCATGAAAAATCTACAGGACAATATGGCGATGAAGTTTGTCGTCCTCTTAGCTGCAACTGTTACGTGTGGCGGGAAAATTACATCGTCTGATCTGACAGATAAAAATTTTTCCTTCACGAGCCATTTTAATAAAATAAGACAAAAGAATATTTATTATTAGTGTTTCAGCTAAAAGTCACAAAATCATTAAGCATCAGTCATGAATGTAGTTAATCAGTGTTGATTTCCAAATGTAAAATGTTTTCATTCTCCAAATTCATTTCTCTCAAATATCAGTTTTTCAAAGATTAGGAATAATTAGAGGGATATTTAATTATATTCTAATTTTAATTTAATTATATTTTATAGCATATCAGCTGTAATATTTTATTACAAGATATTTCTGTTCCATTAATTAATGATGAATTTTTAATAATATCAGAATTAGCTGGGTAAGTAATTGTTTTTTCCTGTTTCTGATTTTAATTTTCAAACATTTTGGCCGCAAATTAGAAAAACATATTTTTCAGAGGGACAATCAATTCAATACTGAAGAGCACCATGTGCACATTGTAGTGTTAACACTATATTTCTTCTTCTTTGTCTCAAATTATTTCCCAATTCCTCAATCTAACCAGGAAGAGTGGAGGCTGTTAGTGATTTGTACAGTTATAGCTCTAACTCTACGAGGCTCTCTGCCTTGATAAGTCGTTGCGGCTAAAAGCCCTGCTCAAGAACCTGATCATGGTCGTAGATGTTCATCAAGGTTAACCCTGGACATTTCAGTCACTTATAACTTCTAAATGTGAACACATCGGATGTTAAGCAATCTTAAAGGTGGACAGAAACATTGTCAAACAGTATGAAGTAACAAAAAAATCTGTCAGACTGAGAAAGGTCTCCTCATAAAGCCAGATGTTTTTGTGACTGCACTCATTCAACATTGTTTTCCCCAACCTTTATAGATACTAAGAAGACGACCTACTATCTGGTGAGTTTCTATTTTCAACATTCCTCTACAAAAACATGTTGTGATCTGACCTGACCAACTAAAGTCAAGGATCTGGGAGTTGGAAAATCTAGGACCATGATACACATAGTATAACAGTCCTGGGTTAGGCATAAACTTCTTTCCAAAAATAGATTTTCCTCACTAAAAGCATCAGATTCCTGCTATGGAGAAAGGTGGATAACTGTTTTTAAATGTGATTACAAATGTGATTTTTATCTATTTCTAACATTTACCTTGAGAGAAAGTGACAGTTTAAACCAAACTGGTAATATTGAACAAAATGCATTAGGGAAACCATTGTAGAAGAGCACCTGAAGTAAGAATATCATACAAACAAAAGTAAAAATCCAACCCAGAGTGTTCTTTATGCACTGTAAGAAATTTGGCAACATGTGTCAAATGAAAGGCTAAACGTTGAAGGGCGGGAACACACTGACAGCTGCTGTTACTTACAGCTCAGGGACAAAATTGGCCTGGACACACAATGAGGACTTGAAAAGGGATTTTTAATCTAACTTGCATCTAGACTAAGATGATTTTTCTGACCAGATGCACCGTGAAAAATATACTGTAATTTGAAATAACTGAGCGAATGATTTTCTGGATCTTCTGTTACTAAGATGTGATTCCATGTAATCACTTTTCTAATCCTCAGTGTGTGTGTGAGCATCACTCAGATCATTGATAACACACACATTTACAGAGTCTTCACAGGCTCGAACCTTCGGCTTCATACGCTTGTTATCGCATCAGCTACATGACTGTATTCGTTAACCTGCAAGGCGAAATGAACAGAGTGAAAACAGATAGAAAGCAGACAGGCTTCAGTCATCATACAGACGTGTCTAACTGCTGTCACATAAAATATGAAACATCAATGATCCCTGAAGGAAAACAGAGCGGATGATGGGTGGTATCTAAAATGCAGTCTGGTCCAGTAGAGACCAACTGAGAGGGGGGGAGTAGTTCCAGTAGAAAAAAGTCTATTAGATCTTTAACTAAAAGAAAAAAAAGACAACATGCATATTAAATACATTTGTTAATAGGTTTTATATGCTCAACAGTACAGTTTGGAGAATTAAAAACGTGGAAAAACCACAAATAAAATGGTTTTAAATGAATAAATACATAAATAATTTGACTTGTGGTGACTCTATTAACAGTATCTAAGTAGCAACAGGGGAGTTTTGTGCATTTCAGCTCGTTATGCTAACCACCTGCTAATACAAGTTAGAGATTTTTACCTCATCGGGCTATTTGACATTTAGTAATCACAAGCTATTACAGGTTTATATATTTGTTGCGGTTACACATGAATATTAGTACGTAGCAGAGCCTGCTTGTGTCCTGTCGTAACAGTCTGTTGAACCACAGCTAACGGTGGATGTTCAGTCAGGTTGTAGATCTGATGTATTAGCCTCATCTGGCGCCATACTGGAGGCCCAGCTTAAAAGCCTTGTTGTAAATATTCAGTAACTTTTTCAAACTTGTGCTACACTGCTAGCTTAAGAACTGTACATTAGTGTACATAGTGTCCAAAGTACATGAATTTAAAATGTAGATATTAAGCTAACAGTAAATCAGCTAACAAAACACTAAAACATCAAACTCAGAAATGACCAATTTCTTCGTCTACCCAATGGATTTGGCTAATAAAGGCTAACTGAAATATCTTTCTTTTTATACTGATTTTAGGCCAACAACATAAAACCTAATTTGTGAAATTGTAAAATGTCTTTCGAATCTTGTTGAGATGACCAAATTGCACATTAAGGAATCTAATTAGTCATAATATTTGCAGTCAAAGCGCTAAGGACTTCCAACATGGCTGCCAGAGGGTGTATTAAACCACCTGAAAAACACTGTTTATAATAATATACTGGACAGTTGCTGTTTGATGGCTAGTAAGCACAAACAGTTTAGGACTACAGAAAGCTAGACTCCAGACCAGATTATATACCTTTTAGGATATTGTGCACCTGTCCTCCTCCTAGAAAATGTACACTGTCTAGTGGTCTACTCGGATCAGTCTCCATTTTACATTTGCATGTGTAGTACTGGGACAGTGAACTAAATGTCTCTGGATTTTAATTTTATCTCAAATCTGAGCATATTTCAGTGTCTTACTCAAGGGCTCTATTCACCAGTTTTGGTGAACTGGTTACAGAGTTTGTAACTACTGAGTCACATTATACATTATTATTCTTGTAAAACATAGCACAAGCAAATTGCACAGTAATGTTATAAGAACACCACATATACAGATATTAGCTTAAATTTAACATAGCCTTAGGAAAGGTCCAAAAACTCTTTAACAAGGCAGATATATTGTTATAATTGACTTGTGAGTGCATCAGTGCATTTTGTATTTTACCAAAGAAGTTTTGAGGCATAGTTCAAGAAATTATTTTGGTTTACTAGTTGTTTTAAAGTTTTTCTTATTACCTTTTAATTAATTCAGCTGTTGAGTTTCAGACTATAACAGTTAATCCCTGGCGAAGACACATATCTATCTTTTCAGTCAATCCAGTGTTGTTTACTTTACTTAATGAAATGTAATGCAGTCAATGAGATTCATTCTTTAGGTTGTTCCCCTTCAAATTATTTATAAATGTTAAGTAGTAGAGTGTACATTGACCTAACCTTATTTTGTTTTGTTAACTTTTAATTGGCGTCCTTATGTTTAAATGACCAATTTTATTCAAACATGAAAATTAGTCTACAAAAACAATGTAAAAGTTAAATGGTGCTTTTTACCTTAAATGTACTTCCCTTGATATTTAGTAGTGCGCCCATCAGGGGGCACTGTTGGACACTATAGCCGAATCAGCGAGTGTATCTGACAGAATGAAAATACTGTAACTGTAGTACACTGTCCCAGCACTGAAGCGCTGACTCAGCTGTAGCTTCACAAAAATAGTTCAAGCCCTACAAGTCCACAACTGTTTACATCTGTGCCGACTAAATATAGCTCACTTCCAGAACACAGGCTTCACTACAACAGACCCGTACACTGATCCACATCACTCCGATTACTACAGCTAAGTAGTAACAAGGGAACCTGTAGTAACAATTTCTATTGCTACCATGGACTTTGAGTGTATGCTAACACACAGTGCACAGTTGCTACATAGCTGGTAGGTTAAAAGAAGAACAACGAACAGGGACAGAGGTGTTTGGAGGCCGTCTGTAATGGTTCTTAACTGTAGTTGTAATAGCGATTATTGGTTTAGTTTTCCATTGTTTTGATTTGTTGTTTAGGTGCTTCACAGAAAATAGAAAAATACAATAGTTAAAGCCAAATACTGTCCCACTATCAAACAGTCCCTACACTATCTTTGATTTTCAGTTCGAAAGAATCGAAGACAGGACATTGTTTTGTTTGGTACAGTTAACACTAGACTCAATCTAGCAAGTTACAGGTATCCACTGATAGTGCTCCGCTAATGCTGACAGCGTTTACAACCACTGCAGGGACGTTATGGGCTTCACTGACTTATGAATCTAATTTAAGAGTCACAAAGATTGTTAATGCTGGGGCAAACTTTAAGAACATGCAGGTCAATCTACTGTATGTGGTAGTAAAGGCTGTAACAACAAAAAAATCCTTAGTTGCTATGCGACTGGTTACATGCCACTCTTCATTATTCTAGCCTACATATACAAATACTTTTTCAGTTCCATAGAAGCCTGATTTTTCTTTCAGGCTGTCTTTATTCTCTATCAGACACCCTATCTATGTTTTTACATTAAAAAAAAAAAATCCAGCATAATGTCAATTAAATAGAGAACATTTCAGTTAAATTCAGCACACAGGCTTTTGGCACCTTGAGAGAAAATGGGAGACTACAGGGATGTAAAGGGACGGACAAAACATACAAACACATCAAAATATAAATATGTACATACAAATAATGATTTGATCTTTTGAAAATACTCCATCACTCCTACCAGCTCACGTTTATCTCTTTGAGAATTTCTCTCTTCTTCATCTATCATCATCATCATCTTCTTCCCGTTACTACACCCATTACATTGTGTAGTAACATAACATTTAGTTATCAGTTCTGCTACAAGAACGACCTTGTACATCCCGCTTATATTCGACGAGGATGACCTGTCACACCTTTTCTCTTAGATACTGAAGTTGCCCTGAGGAAATGATCTCAGATCAGCGCCAGTGTTCCCAGTACTAACCTCAGAGGGGAATTTAACTGGGATTAGTCAAGTGCAATACTGACAGGTTTCTATTTAAAGGGAGAAATGCTTCAGTTATTCTCCAAAGCAACAAAATGTGGCGCTGTGGAGAAATTCTTGGCCTAAACAAGTCGACTCTCCAACTGATACTTGATGATGGATAATTCATTTTGTTTCAGATTTGTCATTTTCAAACAAGAAAGTTCTGCCTTTTACACACAGTAGTTTGAGGGTCTTCCTTTAGTATCAGTTTAGAGAAGACATCAGATCATATCCCACTTGTGGGAGCTTTCTTTGGTCCAAAATGAAATATCCATAATTTAATTAATAACGACTCTTTGGCCAAACAGTGAAGGTGCAGAGTTCTTACCTTTCAGTCAAGATTAACATTGATTAACATTGCTGAAATGAACTTGTGACACCAAAATGAAATTTTCCGTACACAATTTTTGGGGACATTTCCAAACCGATTCTTGATCAGAGTCTCCGGGCAACTTCCTCTTGGTGTTCATTTGCTGTCAGTTCCCATTTGCCTTTACTTAGCATTACACGTTAGCAGTAACCATTTTGTGCCCCTTCATGAGTATATTTACTGAAATTCAGCCAGGGACGCAAAATGGCGCGAGTCAAACCAGCCCCGCTCCTCTCAGTGAATAATTGGCGCTGATCGGTCATTGGTCATCGTCTTCTTGAGCTTGACGCCTCGTCGGATAGCCACCAGAAAGTCCTCCACCTCGCCATATTCTGTCTCCTCCAGGAGCTCTGGGAGAGGCCGGCGCTCCCACTCTGACACCCGCCCACCGGGCTGCGGTGGTGGGGTTGGAGGATCTGACCCTTCGCACAGGTGCCGAGTGTCAAAGGGGCTGGTCTTTGGCGACAACAGCACACTGTTGCCTGGTGACAATGGGGTGGTGGGGGGACTGAGCGGGGTCCTTGATGTGTTGCCGTCCTCTGACATTGCTCTGCTGGGGAAGCCAGGATGTTCAGGCACAGTGGGGGTCTTGACTGGGATCATGGGGGGCTTGATAGGGATGGGACCTAGGCTGAGGCCCCCGGAGGGCCGCCGAAGGTTAGGTTTGGAGGACGGTGTCCGTCGGATGGTGGCTACTCCGGGGGTGATTATAGCAGAGGGGTTGGAGGGCAGGCCAGCAGTGGAAGCAGGGCGTTTGGACTGAAACATGCGGCGGTATGACTGGCTGATGTCACTGTTTCTGGGGATGGTGGAGGATTTATCGAAGTCTGACGACTGCTGCTGCTCGCTGTCCTGGTCCACGCCCACAGTGTAATAGTCACAGTCTGATACTGTGGGGAACAGAAAACTATTTTACTCAATACTCTTGATTATTATTAAGTTCAGTACAACAACACATCTAATGGCATCTACACTGGAGGCGTTTCAGCCACATGTTTGAGTCGTGCACGTCTGACGGAACATATACGCTTCTACTTTCAATATGGCTGTTCCCATTTTTTTACGCCTAACTATAGTGTTTGGTGTTTGTGTTTGGTTCTGAGCGCTACCAACTGTCGTGTAGACACGGTGTAAGAGAAGAGTAGCTGTTTGTCACAGTGGACAAAGCCTTTGTTCCAATGATTTGGGTCTTTTTTTGATGCACTGCTCTGTGTGCCCTGTGTTTATTTGCCAGGCTACCTCACATTTGCATGTGAAGAAGAAATTTCACTAAATATTTTCCTTGCTGTATTTGCGCTAATTTGTTTATGTATCCCACACAATGTACCCCAACGACCCAACTGTATATAAGTTAGCTGTACCTAACTCGCGACTTATGCAGCCTTTATTATTTTCCTCCAGTCCCCGGAGAAGGAAACATTTCCAATTTGTGCCACCTTCAGCAGGTTTGCACCATAGACTGTATATAAAGATGGACACAGCCTCTGTGACATCACCTATAGGTTTCTGAAGAGTGGTTTTGAAGCTGGGAGTCTGTGGGGATTGACTGACCGGCAGACAAGTGACAGACAGCCAAATTATCCAGTTGCCTAGCAACAACAACACATCCTTCACTGCCAACTGCTTCAGTGTGATGCATTTATATGCATGAGCATGGACTAGCTACTACTACCTGTCCCCTGTCCCCTGTCCCCTGTGTCCTGTGTCCTGTGTCCTGTGTCGTGTGTGTGTGTGTGTGTGTGTGTGTGTGTGTGTGTGTGTGTGTGTGTGTGTGTGTGTGTGTGTGTGTGTGTGTGTGTGTGTGTACCTTGTGAGGGGATGGTGTCCTCTGAGCAGCAGGGTGTGTTGGTCTGGCTGCTGTAGCCGCTGGAGCCCTGCAGCGAGTCTCGGCTGGAGCCGTGGATGTCCAGCTGGAGGCCTCGGGCCAGCGCTCTGGCCAGCTCCTCATGGGCCTCCCTGTCCTCCTGCCAGAGTCAACACACACAGATGCAGAGACTTTGTTAATTAGTGTTTCTTAGTTAGTTGACAGTTGGCCTGAAATGTCACTCCACTATCTGTTTGGATTTGTTTTGAATCTCTGTCAGAATGAACATGTTACCAAAGCTCTGTTGATTTAAAAAGCTGCCAGTGAGTCACATGACCTGTGTTTACAGGACTTCAGCAAAATAAACCAAATAAAAAAGTTTTATTTTCTTTTTAAAAACACCATCTGACCTTGGGTGATGTCACAGAGTGGCTTCCTTTGACCCCTTGTGGCTCCGCCCCTGGTGTGGTGACATCAGCGCTCTGGTGGCTGCTGGGATCTGTAGTCTCTCTCCTCTCCTTGCTCCTCTTCAGGGTGTTGACCATTGGCTGGTCATATGGGCCTGGTTTGGCCCAGTCCTACACAGAGAGACATGAGCCAAAGCAACACAGTTTTACACTTAATTCAATTACACCTCGCTTTATAAACTGAAGAACTTTGATCTTTTTCACATTTTGGCTAATTTGTGTTTTGTAATATTTGATGGGATTGATTGGGAATTTTGAAATTTTATGAATTAAATGATAAAACACTACAACTGACAGGCTTGTTAAGGCTGAAACAACATGCCAACTATACACAGTAAAAATTGTGAAAAACTTGATGCAAAAGATGCAAGATTTTCGCTACCGATCAGTTTGAATTATTTTTTTTACAATGATTTGATTAATAATTTATTTTATAAAATTAAAAGCCTAATGACAAATATATATCTCAGGATGGTTCAGTATAATCTAATTGTGGTCATAATAATTTGTACTGTCCAATTAGCAGCAAAAATTAGGATTCAATTAATGTTCTGTAAATTACCTTATGAGTCAGTCAACTTGTTTTTAAGGACAAAACACAAGCTGCAGCCTGAATCTGACCACATCATCACAAAAATAAAATTACCAAAATTACAAAATTAAGGCAAAAATTAAGAGCCACGTTTTCACAGTAGAGAGCTGGTTGAGGGAGAACTGAGGCGTAGTGTAAAGTGTCCTTAGTGTCACTTGCTTTAATGTCTGCTTGTTGTGGTTATGAAGCTGATAGACTGATGTGGAAATTACACAACATGGCGGACTAATGAAATGTATGCTTGTAGTGTTTATTTTCAAGTGTAGCAAAGAAAGAAAAAGAAAATTCAGAAGAAAGAAAGACTGTCAGGGTAAAGTGAGAGGACACGAGAAACAAAGCATAGATGATAAAAGGATAAATTGTAGGAAAAGGAGGACGACATCGGGGAGAACGAGGATCAAACCTTCCAGGACGGGATTCTGGATGACGGGATCATTCCGAGCCCAGAGGGGCTGAGGGGAGGGAACTCTCCTGATTGGCCGGAGCCTGAATGAGACCACGGCCACGTGGGAGAGACGGACGAATAGGAGGGCGAGGAGATGGGAGAGGTGGTGGTGGTTGTGGTGGTGGTGGAGGAGTAGGTGAAGTATGGAGGGTGGAGGTGGGTGTCCTGGGCCTGCAGTACCACTCCGTGCAGACAGAGGGCAGCATGATGGTCAAAACCATTTGCCAACTGAGGGTGAGTGGATGGGGGAGAGGCAGAAAAACAAAATTAAAGACGATGGTTATGACTGTTGATGATGTGAAAACAAAGGTGCTACATTTTCCACGAGGAGCTCAGCAATCGTTTACAACAGAAGTGTGCTTTCAGTTTGTTTTATGAGTACGGTTTAGCTTTGAATCTGGGGTCGTGTCCAAGTTTGTTTCTGCATTGATTTGTGTTTCCTCTTACCTCAACCTGGGCCCAAAGGCATCCCTTACTGCAACCACTCATTTTCTGAGAAGCTTAGACTCTACACACCCCAACCTCAACCAGTGACCTCTGTGACACCTAATCGTAGCCTAAACTCTGACCCCAATGGTGTGAAAACACTGAAAGTAAAGGAAACACACGACCAGTTTCAGTTTGGCAAAACACGCAGATTTGTTAAGTTTTGATGTTAACACATCTCTTATTGAACATTTAATCACTTGTTTATATTTTTTAACTCTCTGGTTGAAATGACCAACATCATCATTGGCAGGTTATATCAGTTAAAATTTATGTTAAACTGGATATTTTAACTGTTTAAGTGGCGTGAAAGCTGGTGAAACATAAGGTTTAAATGTGATCAGGCTGTATCTGCTATTATTTTATACAAACATTTAATTTTTTAGGTTGTAGCTACACGTTGTCAACAAGAGGGTTTCAGATCTTTGAGTTTGAATTATTTAGTTACTTGTGAATGTGTCTGAACTTTTCAGGGCATAGATTCAAGTGGATTTTACAAACTAGCGTCAAACCCAAACCCTAGCTCCTTCGTGTTATAGCAAAGGTAAGGGCAAGCTCTTCCATTATATCGAGCAGTTGATATTATTCTGAGAATAAAATATAAATGCTTAAAAGCTCCATGCAGCACCTTCAACACAAAATGACACAAACGGGTAACAAGGGAAATGTAAAACAATCACCAAAAAAAGCTTCACTCAAGTGTGTGTGTGTGTGTGTGTGTGTGTGTGTGTGTGTGTGTGTGTGTGTGTGTGTGTGTGTGTGTGTGTGTGTGTGTGTGTGTGTGTGTGTGTGTGTTGTTCATGTAGATGTTCACCTGTTGTGTCGCAGAGCGGGGCTCAGGGTGTAAGGGTGAGGAAGTGGAAGAGGAGGAAGAGGAAGGCTCCTCGTTGACAGACTGAGAGGGTAAAGGAGAGACACAGGACTGCAGCACAGCCAGACACACACGCACACACATAAACACACACACATACACACAGAGCAGTTTGCAGGAAGCACAGACAGAAGCCAAGACAACAGATTAAAACAAAACCAGACAGAAAACAGCAGAGGAAATGTGACAGAGGTTAGTGATAAAAACATGAATCAGTCCAGCACAGCGACAAGAGGAAGAGCAGAGAAATTAACAAGTATCAGCATGAATCACAAAGAGAACAAGCAGCTGTAGCAGCACGAACAGGAAGTGTTACATGAAGCAGAAGCAGGTTCAGCAGGTGGAATGAAGAAGAGGAGCTAAAGGCTGTGATAACGTCTAATCACATGAGAGAAACCCGTGTTCATTCAGCGATCCTGAATATATATGTTAACACAGCATTATACATTTCACTTAACTGCAGTGAGTATATTAACATCCATGTCAATAAAAGTAACTGTCAGCCCACTCCTTCAAACGTGTTTTTGTGTAACTTTAAGCAACATTTTGTGTTTGAAAGGTGCTTCATAAATTAAGTTTATTAAGCTACGGTCATGATGGCAAACAGCTCGATCGGGTTCCTCAGCCTGGGAATAATAAGTAACAGTCCGGACAGTGTCACAAGCTCCGTGTGATTCTTTCTTTTTCTGACCCTAAAAAAAATTTGTATCTAAAGATGTTTTAGGTCAAGTTAAAATCACATGGGAGCCTGTAGCAGCATTTTGAACATCTCAGAACATTGAGAGCTCCTGAATGTCACCTGTATGTGCATGTATATATGAAACTGTTAGATAAACAAACCTAAACTAGACTTTTTAATAAACATCTTACACTGTTCTTAAATGAAAATTCCCTTTTTTCTTCTTGTTCAGTGAGAAACTATTTGAAATTTGGGTTTGAACTGCTGATTAGTAGCTGGAAAATTAATCAGCAGCTATTCTGACAGTTGTTTGATTTTTTCATTTTATTTTTGGAAACAAACTTTGCCACATGTTTTCGTGTTCCATCTTCTCAAATGTGATTATTTCCTGCTTTTTATTTATTCATATCACTGTAGATTAACTTTCTCTGGGCTTCGGTCTGTGTGGAAATCTGTAGATGTCAACAAACACTGACAAATTTTGACATTTAAGAGAAGTACCAATCACAAAACAGGACGATTTAATCAATAATGAAAATTATCATTAGCTTCAACCCTAATTTGGGTGGCCCAGAGTTTCTTCCCTGTGTCCTCACTCTGCCCCTGAACCACAGCTTAGGAAACCCTGCAGAGAATAAGGGAGCATGGCGTCTAGCTGGCGTCTGGCATCTGTCTAGCCTACACTGTAGCAGCTGGGGTGACTCAGCAAAACACACACACACACGCAAGCAGCATCAGGCTAATGAATACATGGTAACCTAGCAACCTGGGAGGATCCTGCGACCTGATACGTTGAAGGAGGGTGGATCAGAATATAATGAAGAGGTCAGTGTGTGTGTGTGTGTGTGTGTGTGTGTATGTGCGTACGTTTTATAATAGGAAATAGAAAAACATCATACTAACATTCGAATAGACCAACCATCCAAACCCTGAAGATGTTGAGTTTGTTGTGATATAAAACTTCAAATATTCACATTTGAGAAGCTGGTAACTGAATTTTTGGCATTTTTGCTTTAAAAAAAATTATTCAATCGACCAACTGATTGATTTCTGCCTAAGAAAATATTAAACTGTATATTAGGGGCCCAGCAACTAGTTTCTGCCACCTGTGAAGTTTTTCCTCCTCGGGGGCCCCAGTGAGGTTTTCATCCTCTGCACATGCTCCTTACCTGCGAGGTCTCCGGGGGCATGGGTGAAGGGGACTTGGACTGGAAGGCATCCTGGGAAATGAAGCCCGAGTCGTGGGAGGAGACTGAAGACAGGCGGGCAGGTGTCTGCTGTGGGAGCACCGAGGAGGAGGAGGAGGAGGAGGCGCGGTACCGGAAATGGGAGGTGGGGGAGTGGCAGTGTGAGCCGCTGGAGCGAGAGTCGCTGCTGTTCACGCTGTTCAGGCTGCTGTGGGACGGAGAGAGGACGGACGAAGGGTTACAAATATTTGGACTGTATAAACCTGAGGTCGCTGCACAGCTTTACAGTTGACACATCATGTTCTCAAGTTACACCTCAGAACAATTAAGCTACGTTGAAGTAGGTCAACATTTTGGGAGCAGTGCTGAGAGTCACCATTCTCATGTCGGTCCATTAACTTGAAGACCACATCCAGCAGCCGGTTAGCTTAGCTTAGAAAAAACACTGGCATCAGGGGGAAACAGCTAGCCTAACTCTAACCATACGCACCTCTAAAGCAGCCGCCTACTGCAGGATATAACAACCCATAAAACCACAGCATGACATTTTAACACTGTGGGTTAAACAGACAAGATATAATGTATTGATTAATGAGCTTTAGATGTGCCGATATGAAAAATAATCCAGCGAGGCCGAGCTCAGGAGTGATGTATGCCAAGTGTTTTAGATGATATTATGACTATCCACACTTTACAACTAGACATTATAGAGGGAAATAAAGTTTGATTCTGCAAATACAGGGTCTATTTCTCATTACAGATTCATTCAGAAACCATTTTCACTGAGTTTTTTTTAACAATCCACCATGTTGTTCCTGCATGAACATCTGTGACCCAAGCAGATTCATGCTGAGCCCACAATCAGCTTTACAATACTAGTGTTTGGGAACTGGGTCAACACACTGACACTGATGAAATCCCCTGCTGAGCCTGAAGAGGATAATACAAGACACTAAAATCAAACAATCTCTTCGTTGATGAACCAATCCTGATCACACATGACTCATTGATCTGTTAAAAGCTGCAGTTCCAGCTCTGGACCACAGGGAGGCAGGATAATAAAAGAGACGTATCAAGTTTGTTGTGGAGGTTTGTAGGGAAGGTGGGCAGTTTTCTGCAGCCATGGTGACCAACCTGCACATGCTGGACTTCCTGGATACGGTGGTGCTCGGCGATGAGGGCGGGGTTTGATATGACCAGGTGCAGTCTGAGCCCTTCAGGTCTACGATTACCTGGAGAGGAAGAAAGAGGAAGTAGCCTTCAGAAAAAGTGCATTTAATGATTTGTATAGAAAAAAAGCTGAATCTCAGCTTCTGTAAGCTTTCAGCCAAACCGCCTGTACCCTATAAACTGTTGTCATGAACTTACGAAAGCAACAAGCTGCTGAGAGGTAGAAAATGTGGGATGCTCTGGAAAATGGTTGCTTACAAGAAAGGTGCAACTACCAGGATGGTTCTCAAAAAACATCAGAGATCTGATTTGTCCAGGTAGACGAGCAGTTGGAAATGGCGTCTGTGCACACACTGACAGTCGACATCTCCGCCCTCAACACAGTCTGAGATGACTGAATATGAGCCGGCCAAAAAAAATAAAAAAATAAAATCTAAAGACTTTCAGCTTTACAAACCGATTTTCAACAAATATTCATTATTGCCTGAATCTGCAGTCAGTCTACTATTGTCATAATCATATCTGTAATCATATCTCTTTAACCTCAACAGACAGAAAGTGAAACAGGTTTACAACAGGGCTTGACAGTGAGCAAACAGGAACCCTAACCCTGTGTTCAGTCAGTCGTACCTGCTCACTGGAGGCCGGCAGCTTGTGAGGGTCCATAGTTAGAGCCTTCAGGTCGTCTGTCAGAGTCTGGAGGTGAGTGATCTCCCCCAGCATGGACATCTCCTCCTCCTGACACACACACACATACACCAACAGGCTTTGAAATGTACTGAACACACATTCTTCAAACCAATAGGGGGCAGATGTTTTTTTCTATGTACTTATTTGTCGATGTGACGTTACTCTGAACAATCTGTGACCCCTGGTTTTTCTTATTCATGTCTTTTCTGTGTAAAGAGCTCGGACGCATCACTGACCACGACAGGCCTCAGCATAGAGACGAAGCAGCAGAAGCGGCTCCTCTCCTCCACCAGCGCCTTCCTCACCGCCTGCTTCTCCGTCTCCTCCAGCAGCAGGTATTTATCACTGACGTCCTGCATGGCACTGTCCAGCTGAGGCTGGAGGTCACCACGACCTGGACACACACACACACACACACACATTTAAAAATATCAGCTGCTACTTCCAAATTGGGGCTGAAATGTACAATTATTTTCATCTCTTGATGACTGAGATTGTTTTCAAATTGACTGTTTTGTCCAGAATATGTTGAAAAGTGAAAAATTTTAAACATTTCCAATGTGATACATTTAAATGACCCTGTGATATTCAGTTCACTGTAACTTGTGACAAAGAAAAGCAGCAAATTCTCACATATGAGAATCTGAAACCAGAGAAAAATGAAAAGGTTAAATCAATTATAACATTTAATGATTAATCTTGTGCCAATCAACTAATCAATTCATCAGCTTTAATCACAAGCATCAGGCACATTTTCAAACAGGAAGAAATACCTTATTATTCAGTGTTTCAAAAATGTTAAAAAAAATGCTTTAGAAAAAAAAGCAAAGAGAACAAAACGAGGAGTAGCTGAATAAAAAGGAAAAAAATAGAAAACAATTTAAAAGAGGAAAAGCAAAAAAAAAAAAAATGAAATGTAACATTTATTGTCAGTTTTATCTCATGTATTTTTCTTTAAAGAGGCTATTTGTAAGTTTTCTCTGCTGCTGAACGTGGTTTCTTGCAGGGAGCAGGTGGTGGTGAGGGTCGCTTGAGCTTCAGCCATCGTTGCGTTTACAAGTTATAACGCTCATCCTCCGAGCAGAACTACGTCTTCAGGGCAAATTGGAGGCTACAGTGAGTCGCTAATGGAAAGTGATGAGATAGGCCAGAGCTAGCTGGTTAGCATGCTAACTTCAGTAGAAGAGAAAATGTGATGGATGTAAGAGTTAACACTGGTTGTTTTCCACCAGCTCTTGGTGAGTAAAGGAACGAAGTTTGATGCTGAACTCACAACATTTCTTCTAGAGTGGTAAGTAAACAGCTGTTCATGCTAACGTTAGCTACGTAGCAATAGCAAAAACTTACAAATAGCTCCTTTAAGTTGACCTGAGCTCCGACACTTTGTGTGTGATGATGAGGAAATTTAATCCAGTTCATCATAGTAACCTCAGAAAGACAGAGAGGAGGTGGCGAACCACAGACAGATCATTAAGCAGCTGTGAAATCGTTTAATTAATGAACAGAACAAAGAGAGCAAACAACAGTCAGAGCTGCCAACAAACCATTAACACACATTAAAGAATGAAAGGAGTTAACTATGTCAGGATGTCCCGCCTGGGAACAAACAACTGCTGGCATCCAATTAAAAAACATTACACACATTATTAGAGGGGTTACTGATTATCTTAAAATCTTTGATTACAAAGAACTACATTATCAATCACACGGCTTCACTTGTGAAACACTGAGATGTTTCATAACAGCTCAGATTTCATGTTTCTGTATGTAGATAATTAATTTGTAGTTCATTTACTCTGTTGATACAATGTTAGACTGATGTAATCTTTATTTATGTTCCCCATAGTAACATGCTGTTACACTGGACAGTAATCCTTGCCACCTGTCTCGTATTTCAAAATAAAACGCATCCTGTATTAAATCAATGCGTCATTTCATTTATTAGCTATCTCCTCAAAGTGCTGTGAATGATATAATGTCAAGTAAAACCAAACCAGTTACAGCCTACAAGTGGATTGGAGAAGTTTCTTCACAAAGAAGTTGGCAACCCTACTCCTGAGCACCAAATGTCGATTAATCCACTGCTGAAAATAGTCCCCAACAAACGCAGTGTTGTACTTTTTTGAAAATAAAACTATATATTTGTGAGCTGTTTTTAAAGATCATCAATAGAAACCAATGGATTTGGAGGAGACAGAGTAGGGAGGTCAGAAAGTGTCGAAAGACGGACTAACACATGGGATTTGTTCACAATAAGAAGCATCAGAAAAGAGTGAAAACAATTCTGCAGAGCAGAAGTGACCACATCACATTTGAAAATCTGGAAAGGAATTAACTGATCATTTTCATTACTGATTGCCAATGGTTTTGTAATCTCATCCTCTGTACCACAGGACAGACATAAACATCCAGTCAGGTCCAGGACCGGGTTCAGACAGGAGAGAGCTCTGTCTATGTTTTCCCAGCAGAGGCTTCAGTAATACAGAGAGGAAAGAGGCGGCCGAGCTGCTTCAAGAGTTGAAAATATAATTTCTAGTTTCACACAAAAGTGTCATGATACAGAGGGCAGAAGATGTCTCTCTTTTTCCCTTTATCTCTGCATTCCCCTCTTCTTACTCTTTTTCTCTCTCCTCTTTCTTAGTTTGTACGTTTAAATGCACAGTAGTAATCTGGTCACTGTAAATCCACATTATCACATTTCATGCCTGGATTATTTGAAGTTAATACAACACTGATAATACAATTTTATTATTATTTTATCTATTTAACAGCTCAGCTGCTTCAGAACCTCAAATATCTGAAGCATGTAGTATGAAAACTAAAGAAGCCTACAGCTGTTATTCACTGTGTCATTTACATACTAATCATCAATTCATATCTGCTGCTGCTCATCACAGTTTCAGGTTGTAGGTTAAAGGTTGTGAACTTTAATTAAGCTGCTGCTCAAAACCATTTAAAAAACGAAAGCTGATCAGAGATCTTTGAGTTTTGTTCATTTTTTAAATTGAATTACTTGTGAAAATGAATTTGATCTAGACAAGATCTTAGAAAGGATATGAATTCAGTGATTGCATTCTGATCCTGGATCTGGATTTAATATAATGATATCGAACACTAAACCCTCGCAGTGAGAGGACAGGCTCTGTAGTGAGACAACCATCGCTTCAATGGTCAGAACTGACTCATTTTGACTTTTAGAGGTTCAGTTTTAGTTTCAATCACACCTTGAAAAAAATTGTAAATTGTCATTGTAAATATGGAAGAATTATTGAATATGACGATTTATAGCTTTGTCTTTATTCATCCATTTGCTCAGTTGTCATGGCGATATTTTATACACAACCAAAGATATTGATTTTAAACAGGTGAAATCCAGTCTGGGATCAGGTTTCTCTAATCCCCTACTCCCAATTGAATCCCAATTTCCAGTTTACATGATGTTGAAGGAGCCAGATCACTTAATGAGCTAAGAGCAAATAAAATTAAATTCCCTCTCTTCTTAGTTTTTCTCTAATCTCAAAGTGAACGTTCGTCCCTCTCTCTTCATCTCCCATCCTCCCTCCATCACTCTCTCATTAAATTCATTCCAGATCCATTCTAGGTTTCCCTCCCACTCTTGTTACATTCATTTCATTCCAACACCCTCGTCTCCTCCCATCTTCCCACTCTGAAACTCTTCTTATTCCCTCGTGACATCCACACCAGTGCAGGGGGAGTTTCCTCTCGTGCTTTAATAACAGACTGAGGACCGAGGCAGCCTCGACCACATCTGAGGTTCCTCTGGGGTCGATCCTGGGTCCTGTTTATTTAGTCTTAAAGGCTCCATTCAAAGCTGGAAGCCATCGATTCCTTTGTCAGCAGCAACAACAAGCTTGTTTCCAGTCATAACAAGGCTCATTTTTGTACCGCGATTCAGACTGGAACTCCTTATTCTGTGAGCACAAGGCTTGTTTTGGTGTTTACTTGTGGTTCACTGCAGCTCAGTGGGAGAAGCAAAGCAGGGACACTGACACTGACCTCCTCAACCCCCCAACAACCCCTCCTAACTGTCTGCCACTCTAAATATAATGGATAAATGTGACACATTTAAAGCTGGTTTACACATTATTCTGTCTGAGACCATGTTACACTATCCTACTGTGTGTCGCCATGTAATGCTACTATATGCTACGCTATGCTTTCTTACCAACATTACATGAGCCTTATGATATAGTTTAAACCAGGTGTCAGTAAATTTGTTAGTTTGCAGATTCATAGAAAACACTTCAGATAATGGATGAATCCAAACACTCTGCTCATGTAAGGATTTCCTGCTTTTCTCTGTTTGATATTATTGTAAACTGAATGTCTCTGGATGTTGGACTGCTGCTCAGACAAAACAAGAGATTTAACTCTTCTGACATTTTTCTGACAATAAATCAATTAACTGAAAAACTAGCAGGGCATTCAGAGAGCACAGAGCTCCGCCAAGGCCAGTGTCAAACAACATACACCAGAGGAAAAATTCAAACTCATAGTAAATGATCTGGATCTGCCCCAAAATGTAATGGGTTTGTCCCTGGCCCATGAGCCATTCCTCCACCAAGTTCGGTGCATATCAGTTCAGTACTCTCTAACATATTGTCCTTGGCAGAGGTAATGAACTGATGAATTGATAGGTGAATCAACAGTAAAAAATAATCATTTACATGCAGATCATTTTTACAGATGTAATAGAGACATAGGTCTATGTTTTTATATTATATTTTTTTGAGTATTATTATTTTTTTTTTTTTTAAATAGGTAGGTTTTAAGATGTATCTTTAGTGAAAACACTTCCATTATAGATTAATCGGACAGTTACTGTCTTGATAAAGTGTTTGGTCTATAAAGTGTCAGAAAATAGTAAAAAAAAAAAAAAAAAAAGACCCATAACATTTTCCTAAAGTTCAAGGTGATGTCTTCAAAAGTCTTACACTTCACAATGAAAAGCAGCAAAGTTGGAACCAGAGACTCTCAGGATTATTATTATTTTTTTTTTTTTTGGATGAATTAGATTAATATAACAATTCATCATTTCGCAAACGGATTCAGATAATGGGATGGCGTACTCGATGTTACGCTATGATATAATGTGTTGTGTGTTATTTGATTTATTGTATTTATTTAATCATGTATTTAAACAGGGGGTCTCATAGAAATCTGTTTTTGAAGATTGTTGCGTGTCAGTGTTCTGTGTTACTGTGAGTTACCCAGCTTTGATTTGTTGTGGTTGGATTGTGTAACGCTGTGTTACATTGTCGTGTCATGTGTTGTAATACAATCCAGGGAAACCTCCTCTCTGAAGACTCTTGTTTAGTGCAGCTCCGGTCTTTGTTGTGTTTCAGGCTTTCAGGTTCTCTTAGTCACACAAACATCTAAACAACACGGGAACACGTTTCGGTTGACTAACGTGGGCGGGACGTGAATGTAAAAAGCAGATATCTGACGGAGGGAAAGTGTTGAAAGCGTTTTCTGACTGTCACAGATTCAGAAACTAAACCACCAGAACTTTCTGTCTGATTCTCTCCCCACTGTCTGTGTGTGTCTGTAAACTTACCAAATACATCAGCTGGGCAGAGCAGAGCATGATGGGACACCATCAGAAGGCGAGGCAGGAATGAAAAAAGAAAAATAAATTATTTTAATTTTAAATTTCTCACGCCCCTCCCACACCCTGAAAATAACAATACAGATTTAATTATCCCATGAAAACAACTGTTGAATTATAAGCGAGTCATATTAAATTGTTCCCAGCATCCCAGTTCATCTCTCAGAAGAGTGTGTTACTACAAATGTTATGTTACAGAACCAGACAACACTAAGGGCGTTTTCCCACCTAAAGTTTGTTTGCTCTGGTCCGATTCAGCTGATGAATTTGTAAACTTGTAGCATTTTCACCCTTGGTTCGGTTTGATTTCACACAGAGAAAAATGCAAGTGAACCAAAATGCATCATTACACACCATGTGACAACGTTCACTCCTCTTATTGGTCAGATTGTCTGGCTGGAGCAGGAAAGTAAACACAGGATTACGGTTACAGGAAACGTCGAGCTCAAACTTGTGAGTTCACCTGCTAGTGGGGTCGGGTCGAGTTCAGAACTCTTTCACACCAAAAACAAACCGCTCTGGAGTTCGTTTGGGAACGGACGGGGACCACCTCCTCAAAAGGGTCTTGGTGCGATTGTAATAGTCAACACCAAAAGACTGCAAAACTGTCTTCACACCTGCCCAAACGAATCGTACCAAGGGGGAAAATGAACCAGGGTTCGGTTTAACCGGACTAAAAAACGCAGGTGTGAAAACCCCCTAAGTGACCAATCAGAGTTCACGAACCTTTCTTTGCTTTCTTCTGCAGCTTCAGAGTGTCTGAGGATCTCTTCTTGATCTCCTGACGGGCCTTCTTATACTCTGTGAGGGACACACACACATACAGGTAGATGAAGACAAGCATCAAAAGAAACACAAACCTAGAGAAACAGCACTGTGCAAGAGGTGAAGAAGGCACTTTAGATGTTCGGACACTTCAGGGAGGAAGCTGATCAGTCCCACATTCAGTCTGCAGCAGGGCGACGAGTCTAAACACTTTGAGTCAGTCTGGGATCACGTGAAGAGACAGTAGAACTGAGGCAGGTTCTCCAAGAGGCTTGAACGACCTACCTGCCAAGAACCTGAAGAACTGAGCGCAGGTGTACTGCAGAGAACTGCAGCTGTTTTCAGTCAAATCTCCAAAACGTCGACTTTTCATGAGCCAACAAAAACAGCCCTTCACTGCAATCTCACACAGATATGACACACAAACCCAAGTGCCTATAGGTGTGTGTCTAAATCTGAGCTCAAAGCCATCGAAGTGAGGACATTTATGTCTGGTCCTCACAACTCGAGAGGGTGTGTGTCTTTGAGTGTGTGTGTGTGTGTGTGTGTGTTTGTACCTTTGGCGTGGTCTTTGTCCAGAGTGTTGGCCACTCGCTTCCACTCCTCCATCTGCTCCTGTAGAGGGTTGATCAGACAGTCCAGAAACACCCTGAAACACACACGCAAACACACTCTGTTAGAGCTGTGTGTGAGTGAGTGTCTGTCTGTCTGTGTGTCTGCCTGTCTGTCTGTGTGTAGTACCAGGCACAATTAATGTTGAAGTTCCTTTGTGACAAAACAAAAAAGCTTATATTTAAAAGCATGCAGAGCAGAGAGTGGTGGACCCCCCCTCCTGGTAAGGAGAGAGTTTCTGTGAAGGAGTTCATGTATCTCTGGGTCTAATCGTCAGGTGAGAGTAAAGTGGAGCGTGACCTCGACAGGACGGGTGGTGCTGTGTTTTGCAAAACAATTATCATGCTGCTAAAAAGGGGAAAAAACTGCATTGCATTGACCTTCTTTAAACCAATCACAATCGTTTTGGGCGGCGCTGAGCCCAGGATCCAGCGACAGGGAACTTGGGGGAACATTTGCACATGTGCCCTCGCGGTGTACGGCGGCAACAAAGGGCCACACCTTCATATACCGGGACTGGGACACAGCTATTGTTTGACTGACTTTATAACCTTCGTGATGTCCATAGTGGAGGGGTTTTCCATGTTTTCAGTGGTGTCGATGTTACCTGCTTTATCCTCGAAGTCAGATCCCGACACGTTTTCTTCATTAATGAGTTTTTCAGCCGTCTTAAATTTGTCCTCTACTCCTTTTCTGTGTTGTGATTTGGATTGTTTAGATAATATAATATTAAGGCTTAGCAACAGAGCAGCAGCAACCCCGCCATAACCGGGAAGTCTGGGACACAGGTATTGTGTTGGAGCAGGAGAACAAACATCCAGAAGACAACGTATAGAGATAATATCTCCCCACAGATCCCTGAGGAGGACAACACTGGGGTGGAGGGCGTCTGGGATACAGCGGAGAATAGATGGATGTTTGTATGTGAGGCTTCATTTAACCACAGGGTGACTCCTGTGTGTGGCCTGTTTACATCTCTCAGCTATACCGAGTCTGTGTGTTTACGAACTCAGCTGGACGTCTCATCTTCTCATTTCAATGTGACTGACTCTTCCCCCTCCACACTGGGAGAGTTAATGGACTCGTGCAGAGAAAGGAAGATGGAGAGGAAGACGAGGAAGGAGCTGGGTCAGGAGGAGAGGAGAAGGAGACAAAGAAACAGGAGGAGCTCAGGGTGATGTTTCCTGGCTGCTGGAGAGAAGGATGGTTGGTGAAAGAACGGTTCCGCTGCAGGAAGTGAAGGAAGATGTGAAGGACTGAGGAAATTAGGTAAAATCCAAATGAACACAGACACAATCATCTCAGGAGGCGGCAAATGGGAGGAAAATAGAAAGAAGAAGGTATGAGGAGGAGGAGGAAGAGGTCCTTTAAACATAGAAAAGATTCATGTGAAATGATTTTATCGACGAGTTAAACTCATAATAACAATAATAATATTTAAATTGATCAGGACCATTGTTTTCAGTAATGCAGTCGAAGAGGGAGAGAGCAAGATGGAGGATGGAAAGCTGAAGCAGGAGGCGGAGCAGGTTGCCATGGAGAGCTGGGAGGAGATGCTACACCTGTTCATATCACACACACACACACACACACACACACACACACACACACACACAGATCTACTCACATGGAGAACTGGCGGAGTTTGGCCTCGATGCTGCGGTGCCTCATGCACATCCTGGTGAGAGCTGAACCGATGTCCCTGGTCCCTCCTGAAAGCGCACACACACACACACACACACAGTCAGTGTTACAGATATATAAGAGCCAGACTGATGAGGCATTGTGAGTATTGGCAATATCAGAAAATGTATTCAAAGGAGCTGATATTTTAAGTAATTTTCATTTCAGCCTTTTACCAGTCCTCTCCAACACATTGGAAGGTGCAACATTCATTAATAGGCAACACTAAACATGTAGCTGAACACTTTGTATTAGGGCTTCACAATTAATCCAAATATAATAAAAGTCACACTATGGCCAAGTGCAATATCCAAATCACAAAGGCTGAAATTTTTTTGATGAAAGGTAAAATGTTTCACATTGCACCACCCATTCCAACGGAAATCACACATCGCAATGGCAATATCTGCCAAAATAATCGCAATATGATTTTTTTGTCGTGCAGCCTTACTTTGTATTCAATCAACAGCAGGTTACAGAATCAACAAGCCGGAAAAGACACACACAGTATCAGCTACTTGGTACCGAAGGAAACTTCTAAACTGCATGATTCTGAGCCGAGATCAGAAGCTGATCATAAACACTGAAGCTACTGGAAAGAGTATGAATCCAATTCAAACGCAGTCATATCCTCAATGTTACATGAATAAAGAAGACAAACAGTGAACCTGTTGATCTCTAAACAACCAACCACAGCTACAGTGTCGCCTTGATTTGACTCAGAACTTCAATGCTCCAATCACAATCAGTGCAAATAGCTTTAACAGAGTGATGAAGTGGACCAACCCCTCAAGTTGTGTTAAGACCTGATCAACACAATCTGAAACGAGAGAAGAGAGAAGCTTTGACAACTTTCCATTGAAGACCAGAGAATTAGACCGTTTTTTCTTTGGTTGCTCCTCAACACTAGCATCGGAGGTTAGAGGTCATGATTGCCTCCAGAACAGCAGCTCTGGATCTGAAAGGGAATTCAGCGTGGGGTGTAGAGGAGCCTTTCCGAGAGCGGACTGTCGGGGCAGCAGAAGCTCCACAGGCACCCGGAGGGGCCAGATGGTCGTCCTCTCTCTCCCCCAGATGGAAACACTCCCTCCCGGGGAAGAGTTCACCGGAACTCAGCCTGTCCGCCTGGAGCTCCAACAACAACTCCAACACTCACACACTCACACACGCTGCAGCTTATATTCCTACACATGTGAGGACCTATGATAACCATGTCCATTCTCAAACTTGGACCTAAACTTTAAAGAACAGATACACCTTAAAACAGTTATTATATCTTATATCTTTTATCTTTAAGATCATTATCTTTATATTAAGAAACATGTGCGTCATGTCTATGAAGGGTCCTCACAAGTACAGTTTACAAACGTGTGCGTGTGTGTGTGTGTCTGGGGTGGGGAGCGAGCACTGCATTGCACCACTGACACCTCTTTCTCTCCTCTGCTCTTCCCTCTTCTCCTATCTACATGTTCTCTCTCCTCTTCCTCCTCTTCATCTCTCCTCCTCCTCCTCCTCTCTTACACATCTTCGTCACACCCTATTCATTTCCCTCCCTTTACTCCTCTTCAGCCTCCTGGAGGCGCAGCAACAAGGAGTCGTGTCTTAAGGTGCAAAATGACTCTAATTTCACAATTAAATAATAGTAATAATAATAATGATCTAATAATCAGTTAGAGTTATAAAACTTAACTTATAAAAAGTCTAGAGTGACTAGTGTTTTAGTTTATTTTATTCCAGGATCAGTTTTAATATTGTAATCCCCCCTATCCAGACTTCCTAATGTCTGCCCTGTATGCAGGTTAGGATAACTGGCGACTCTAAATTGCCCACAGGTGTGAATGAGCGTGTGAATGGTTTGTGTGCAGCCCTGTGATAGGCCAGCGACCTGACCAGGTTGTAGCCCGCCTCTCACCAAATGTGAGGTGGGACCCGCTCCAGCCTCTCTGTGAGCCTCAAGGATGAACACGTACAGTTAACGGATGGATGTCACACGTTAATATTACGGTAATATTAATTAACTGCCCAACAGTTTATGAAACAGTTAAACTGTCTCCACCTTGATGAACAGTAAACTCTTACTTTCAAATTCATGCATCAATAATAATAATCCAGTACTATAATATATGATAGTATAGCACTAACATGTTCCTAAATTATGAGTTCACTTATGATACTTGCCTTTTGGTAATAATATATCTAAAAAACAAAAAAAAAAAAGGTAAAATATGGTTGTTTGTGTCTATACGTCAGCCCTTTGATAGACTGGCAACCTGCCCAGGGTGTAACCCGCCCCCGCCCAATGTCAGCTGGGATTGGCTCCAGCCCCGTGACCCTAAAAGGATACATGGTATGGATAATGAATGAATGAATTAGCATCAATGTGGATTTTTATTTTATTTCTATTTTTACTTCATGTAAAATCATGGAATTGCTTGATTGCTTATTTAAAGATTCAGATTCAAGGAGCCCATGTTGAATTTAATTAATAGTCAATACAGAGCACAAAGTCTAAATGTGCTACAGAGAAACTGAAGAGATAAACACTTCTCCTATATGGTCAAGTCCTCTATAGTGATGCACCTAAGCTATAAGCTGTTATTTGTTTCAGTCAGACATCTAAGCACCACCTCTTCCTCCATCACACCATCCTCCATCCCTCTCTACCATTTTCACACATCATCCTCCGCTCTCCTCTTTTTGCTTCTCTCACATCCTCTTCCTCCCCTCTTCTCACCCTCAGATGAGGTGTTACCTCCTCTCTTCTCACCTCGCCTCCTCCTCTCTCGCTGCGCTCCTTTAAGAAACGAGGTGTTGTACTTGTGTATCAGTCCAGGCTAAACTCCCATCAGCCAGCAGGGCCCTGGTAGTATGCTGCAGACCAAACAGTCGTCTCGTCTCGTCGAGGCAGCACAGCGCTTCGGTGAGCTTTAAAAAGGATGATGTTATTCTGAATGGCTGTGTTCAAGTTTCCGGTGGCAGGAAGCTGCTCACTGGAAAAGATTTCTATACAGAAATAGAGTCAAAGTTGAAAAGCAGACATCCAAATGAGCTCGGTGCCGAAGGTTTTCATGAGTCAAATGTGCTCTGAAGCTGCTCCCTGGCGCGGTTTCTACTAAATTTAAAGCTGCAGGACATGATCTAAAGACCCAGGATGGGTAGCATGCAGAGAAAATGTGCACTTTCATTGGGCTGCAGCTCCCAAGATCAGATCGTTTTCCCAGATCTTCATGATTCAAACATTTACCGCTTGAGGAGCCTGGGCAGGTTTCCACACATGCTGTAAGTCCAGGTTCCTCCGCCTCTCTGGAACCCGTCCTGCTGGACCCCAGCAGTTAGAGTGTGAATAATTCCGCGGCACCATTACTTTTATTTTTTGGAGTCAGTGCAAATAATATTAGCTGTTAAAATTCACATTTAGGCCAAAAGAGCCACAGTTAAAATCGGGGCTAAATTAGAATCTTTTAAGGTGCTTTCAAATGTGACACTACGTTTGAATTAGATTTTCAAGAGCCTGGATGGATTTCCTAATGAGTTTCACAGAAGTTCTATTTAAAAATATTAAAAAATGACCAGTGTTAGGACTCATACACAGAAACCCTGGGTTTGGAAACTTGAGCTTTAAACTGAGAGTGGAACAAAGGGAAGAAACGCAACAGAAACTGCTGAGTAAAGTGTAAAAGTAACCTGATCCTCGCTGAGCCAAGACAAGTCTTCAACAGATACATGAACCTGCACACAGGGTCATCTCTCTCAAAACTCCACCAGAGCTCAGGTTGAAGTTTTACTGTTTAAATAAAGTTAAATATTTAAATTATACAGTTATATACAATAAAAATAACCTTTCTTTTTTTTTGGTGACACAATTTGATCGAGCTTCCTGGTTCAAGCGGAAAAGTGCTGTTCCTGCAGGGTCACAGTCAGTCAATTAGTTCCTGGTCAATTCAGCTGATTGACCCAACAGTGGACTTCTCACGCTGGGTACGTGTGCGTGTGCGTGTGCGTGTGTGTGTGTGTGTGTGTGTGTGTGTGCGTGTGTGCGTGTGTGTAATGACATCGGCATCGAGACCCAGTTGACCCAATTCACTGGGACAGAGCAGCGTCTCTGTCTGAGCTGCAGCCGGTTCACTCTGATCTCGGCTGAACGGCCTCGAGGCTCCACAGGAGCTCATCTGCATGTGAGACCGGCCAGGACCGGTTCAGAGCCTCAGAGGAAGTCCTGAGTCCTCACGGCGCGAAACAAGCGATTAGTCAGAGACCAAAACGCTGTGAAAAGGAGGTAATAATTAGAGCTGTATTGATATTGGGCTCATGTGAAACTAGACTTTTGACCACTGAGACCAAATGTGTGACATCATAGATCTGATACGACAACATTTAAAGTTGAAAAAAGACAAAGATTTGACTTTTACATTATTAATCTCACCCTTCATAGTGTTATGTGTTTATAACATAAAAAGGCATAAAAATATAAAAAATATATAGACCTAAGCTGCCAATTAGAGAGAGGAAGTACAGAAAGTTTGCCATATAATATCCAGATAAAACAGGTATCTTACCGACTGTCTTTATTCCACCTCAAACCATGAAGGTCTAAAGGAGTTAGAATGAAGATTTTGCCTCATTTTATACAGGAAAGTGTGTTTATTCACAACAAATAGCCAACAGACCTACTGCAGTAGTTTCTTTCTGTGTTAGTATCAAAACTGACATTCAGAAACTCTCGTCGACTCAATCTCGCTCGTGTCAGTTAATTCAGTTAATACTTTCCCCAATGCTGTGTTCATGAGCTGTCCCTTTAAAATTGTACTACCTGGTATTCAGTCACGTGTCTCCGTCCAACTAACGTTAGTCCATGTTCACTCAAAGTGAAGCTGGCGATGTGGAGGACACCATCACAAACACTGAGCCACAACCTGAGCAGCTTCTAGCTAAAAAGAAACCGTGTTCATCGTTTGGGCTCATTTTGGTTTCAATGAAGACGACACCGAAGAAAAAAAGGAGACGAATGAAAACACTGCAGAAAAACATTACACAATATTAGCTTTTTCTGTGGGCATTTTTTAAGTGGCTAAAACACTCCCCGTCATCAGCAGCACATCACTCAGCTTCTGTACCGGTGCTCCTGCTGGTGCTGATCTGAATCTACTGCAGGTAACACACTGACTATAGATAAGTACCGAACACAACCCCACGTCTAATAACCCCGACCATCACTTTTAGAGCAGTGTTTAAAAAAAAAAAAAACAGTAAGTATACGTTAATTGAAGGTAAAAGTTTGAAATAATCATTTGAAGTCATATCACCAGGTCCCTATTTTTCTCCAGACCCTCGCCGCTGTTCCCTCGTCCCTTTATTCTCATGAAGCGAGTTGAAATATACTCAACTCACACAAACATGTCTCTGCCTCACATTTAGCTCAGAGCGAAAGCTGTGACTCCTGACATGTTTCCATTGA
Source organism: Seriola aureovittata (assembly GCF_021018895.1). Taxonomy (NCBI): domain Eukaryota; kingdom Metazoa; phylum Chordata; class Actinopteri; order Carangiformes; family Carangidae; genus Seriola; species Seriola aureovittata. The sequence continues at coordinate 5,548,367 of NC_079379.1, forward strand.
CTTATGTCCAAATTCCCTTTCAGTTCAGTCTGAACACACAAACGACGCCACTACCTTGAATGACCTTGAGAATCAGATGAGTCAGACTGAGCAGTTTTTCTATTTTCTTCCATCCTCAGCATGTAATTCTTTAAAAAACTGCATCAGTGCCACATCGCGTATCAAGACGATAACGTCACCGTCGAGTTGATCTCACAGCTCTGGACGCTGTAACCGGAGGACGGGGTCGTGCGCCAGCGTGGGCTTGAGCTCTACAATGAACAGTAGGTGACCTGGAATCTAAGACTGGAATTTAAACCCGTCTCCCTCCATCCGACTGGGATGTGAACTCAGCCGTCACATTCCCACAGGAGGAGCTGCTCTACACGAAACACTGGTGGAACTGGGCTGAGGAACCGGAGCAGCTGAAGAGACACACACACACACACACACACACACACACACACACACACACACACACACACACACACACACACACACACACAGCACCCAGCAGGACAGGCAGTAAATCACTGTCCTGTCTTGTTGCTACAGGGAGGTTACGAGTAGAGAGCTATTTTTGAGAACTGGTGCATGAGGGGGGCGAAGAGAGGCGAGGAAGAGGTAGATGAAGGAAGCACAGAGGGCAGAAGGAGGGATGAAATGTCAGAGTAGAAGAAGAAGAGGGCAAGAGAGCAGGAGGATGGCAGAGAAGATGAAATGAAACATACAGATCTGTACATTTTTATTTTGTCTTCAAGTCCTTCAGATAACCTGTCAATCAAACAGTGCAGTCACAACTGGGTCACATGTCTTTGCATATTCCTGCTGATGCTCTAAATAAAAAGTCCAGTTTATCACTGGAAACTGGTCCAGTAAGGAAATACGAGCACCATCTATTATTTGGAAGAGAAACCGAAACCAAAATGAAACTGAATGCTAGAATTACAACAAAACTATATGATGTTAAAATCCAGCACAGTTTAAAGGAGCTATTCATAAGTTTTTCTATTGCTACATAGCTAATGTTAGCATTAACATCTGTTTACTTCAGCCAACGTTGCATTTATAATGCAAGAAGTTATAATACATCATCTGACCAGCTCTACTTCTTCAGGGCAGACTAGAAGCTACAGTGACTCACCAGCTAATTCTGGCCGGGGCTAGCTGGTTAGCATGCTAACTTCAGTAGAAGAAAAGAAGTGATTGGAATAGAAGCAAAACACGAGTTAACACTGGCTCTGGAGACCGCTCTTGGTGAGTAAAGGAATAAAGTTTGATGCTGAACTTTTCTTCGAGACTGGTAAGTAAACAGCTGTTAATGCTAACGTTGTCTGTGTAGCAATAGCAAAACTTACATATAGCTCCTTTAAAGACAGACGTCCTGGTCAGACTGTACCGTAGTTGATGTTGTTGTGTGCAAATATATATTTATTTCTATGAATATATGGTCAGTGTGTGATAACGTGCCCTCCCAGCATCATGTTCACCAACAACATCAGAAGGAACTCAGACGTCAGAGCTGGAGTCAGGTTGGATCACAAATTGCAAAAAACCCACAAAGAAGAAGGATGCATGTAATATGTAATATATAAGTTCCACTAAAACTTTTGCTGTCACAGTCTGCTGCTCTCTGATTGGCTGTAGGGCAGACAGAGCAAAAAAAAAAAAAATAAGGTGATGGTCAGTGTTCAAACAGCCGCGTAGTGTTGCCTGGTGGTTGCATCAGTCAGCATCTCTCTCTCTCTCTCCATATAGCCAAGGTCACTTTACCACTTCAATACGTCTCTCGAGTCAACAAGCAGCAGAAGTGTCGCTGCGCCGCCGCTGTCAATCTCTTTAATGCCATGGCACGAAATACCAACGTACGGCTAATTAGCAGCGTGTCGGAAAGGTCACATTGAGCTCAGCTGCAGGGGCGACAGGAGAGACGAGTACATGTAAGAAACTGCTGCACAAATATATCAACTTATATTTCACATTAACTACTCCACAGTGTCCGTGCAACCATTTAACAGCGAGATTCAGCAACTTAAAGCTGCGGGAACAGAGAAGTGGCCGGCCTCTGGCAGACTGAGGAACTCCATGATGCAGCTTTAAATGAAAGCGCAAAATGTTTGTTCAAAAATCAAATTTGGAAAACAAGAAAATAACAGTCAAGTATGCTTTGCTCATCAGATCTTGTACCTCAAAAATATGAAGATCAACACAAGCTGCAGCAAAAAAAAAAATCACATAATGATTTCATACAACTATGGACTTCCAGCTGTACAAGTGGGTGTGAATAAGAACTCCACTTTGCACCTCTGGTCCAATCACATGATCTTTCCCTCTCTGCTATCTCATTAGTTTACACATCACCACATTCATGTAAATGGGAAAATTCACCTTTGAAGTCGGAAAGTCTGATAAGATTTTAGTGCAAAACAGTAAATGTTTGGTTGGATGTGAAAACACTTTTGATTAATGCTGCAAATTCACAACGTGCATATACATTTTTTGCTAAATTAGTTAGAAAAGTTAATTATGAGCAGTAACCCTGATAATAAGGAACACAAATACTGGAAATAGCATCAACGTGTTGTTTTAAGGCACATCTTCTTTGAAGCGTCCATGTTGTTTCCACATTCCAACTTCAAAGCAGGTGAACACAACAAAGACAGAAGAACGACCTCCAAACTCGGGTTTTAGGATGATCCGAGGAGCATGCGATAAGCTAAATAAACAGTTAGGAAAACGCTGATCACTCTGAGCCTGCTTCAGTTGTTACCCTGCTCTCACAGCAGTATCATTTCAGAGCCTTTTCTGCCCTGGATTACACCTCTCAGGCCAAAGACATTTAAGGATTTACTTGACATATACTCAGAATTTCAGTGCGCGGTGAGATGTTGGAAATTGAAAGTGAAAAACCTCTTCTCACTTCTGACACCAAGGCCTCTCTACGCCATCGACTCTAAAAGACAATATTAGCCAATGACGACAATTAAATAAAGTTTAATTTCTAGATGATTCTGAATAAAAAACTAATGCAAAAGCCAAAGGGGTCAACGATATCAGTGCCTCGTTGACAGTGTCACACACTGAGCCGTCAGTCCAAAACCATTTAAAAACTTGCTGGTATTCAAATTTAACTAGGTTACAGTACAAGAGAGGCGGGAGTTTTTTGGCGAGTCCCGTTAGAGGAGTAAACAGAATTCCTCGCAGCTCCTGCAGGGCGACGGGGTCGTACGGTCCCGGAATACCACACACCGAGGCAGGGAGGGGAGCAGTCCAAGGATGCCAGGCAGGGGAGGCTGCAGTCTTAGGATGCCTTCTGCATGAGTGTGTGTGTGTGTGTGTGTGTGTGTGTGTGTGTGTGTGGATTCTTTAAATAAGTAGATATTCCTGGGAATACCTCCCCTCTCCGATTACGTCCTGGATGTATCAGTTTGCTGCTGGTGGGATTTTCAGACCTCTGGTATGACGGACGACCCTCAGCGAACACCAACACGATTACTTGTTTTAAAAGTCATCACTGCGGGTTTTTGTTAATTAACTGATGTAAGAGGCTCAGTATGAACGAGTTGTGGTGGATCACTTTGCCTTAAAACTGCTAACACTCTTTATTTCAGATTTCACCCACATAACTGTTGACCCGTTACCGCTGTAGCTGGTGTCCTGGGGGAGGGACAGGGTTGTCATGGGCAGTGATAACTGTCAATCATCAGCAGCGAGGCAGCTGCTCCAGCCTCGACTCACTGAGCTGCTGCAGTTACTCAGGGGAGACAAAAACTTAGTTAAAGGTTCAGGTCAACCTGAACCTGAACCTTGAATTTAACTCTAAACTTAATTCTGTGGTCACATATTACACACATACATTTACATATTAGATATTTTAGGTTGTTTTAGTGTCCAAGTTCATTATTTCATACTAAAAGCTGTTAAATTACTCTACTGTGTCTGCTCTCTAATAGACCACTCTTATTTTGACATAATACTAAGGTACGTTTTCAGAATAAAGCCCGTCTTGCAAACTTGTGTTTTTAGATTTCAGAATAAAAGGTTATAAAAAAATTGCCATTTTTACAGCCAGGAAAGAAACATGTAAAAATTCAAATTCAATCTAAAACCCAAAGATGAAGTGAAGTGCCAAAAAAAAAAAAAAAAAAGGTATGTTGTGTTTATTTGTGTTCCTCCCTTCATGTTTTGTAAACTGTCCTTGATACTCGCTGCGCAAATAAACGGCGGCATCACTTGTCTTCTATCTCTCCCATGATTCCTTGAAGCTTTTATCGTCCTCTGAGGAGCTCGGGGGGAAGATTCAGATTGAAGAGTTCGGTCGTTCCTCCTCCTGTGGCAGCTGAGAAAACACATCAGCTCAGAGGACACGGAGACGAACCAACCTCCCAGCCACCAGGCCTTTCACACACTGTTCGGTTACTCCCTCTCTCACACACACACACACACACACAGACACAGACACACACACACGTGAGATTGGTGGAAACATGCTTCGACCTACAGAGAAACAGGAATGCAGAAACGAGATCCTGTTGATATCAGATGCTCTTTAATCCAAACATTTTAAAACAAATCCAACGGAATCGTCCAAGTTCAGCCAACACACGCACACACATGCACACACACGCACTCTTTGAACTGAGACTAAAACAAAGTAAAGCGAGCGTTTGATTTGTTTGACCCGAGCTGCTGCCAGCCCCCCGAGCGAAACCACAGCTCTTATTTCACCACTAATCTGTATTCTGAAAGCGTTGGCAGGCTGACTGTGAACACCCACTGCCCTGTGTGTGTGTGTGTGTGTGTGTGTGTGTGTGTGTGTGTGTGTGTGTGTGTCAGAGAGCTAAAAGCTTGTGTCACTTCAGATTTCGACCTGGCCTGTAAAGACGCTGATGCTGCTCAGGTTGCTGTTTGAAAAACACACACCCTGATCAGGGACCGACTGGCCTCACATAGCAGATGGTAAGATGATTCTTTCAATATTGTAAATTCAACATTGTTTACTTGCCAGCAATCTTCTACACAGCCTTACCGCAGCTAACTGTCAACCAGTACCATAGTGTGAAAAACAAGATACATGATAAGAGTGTATATTATGTCACACGTGCACAATACAAACAAAACCGGGGATCCATAACAACACTGCTCCATTGTGCCGCTAATGGTGATAAACGGTAAAGTTATCGACAGGAACAGCCAACCTCAAGATGAATGACGTCTCCTGGTTCACAGCACTGACGCAACCGGCTGGTTGATTATTAAAAATATCAAACTCTGACCCAGGAAATATTCACAGTGAAAAGTGATGCAGCTCAAAGTTGATAAAAAATAATTCATTATCAATTATTAAGGGCAAAGAACTGGCCGCCATGTTTGAATTGTTCTTACTAATCCATCATTAAATCATCTCACAGTAATTCATGCAAAACAAAAAGTGTCATTGTGTGAAAGGTTTTACTGAATTTATCAGCAGCTGCAGTGAAGCCAAGACAACGTGTTGACAGTAAACAGCAGTTTACTAAAACTGAACAGACAGAGATAATGACAGTGTGTGGGTGAGAGTAGGTGAAGTGTCTCTTTGTAGCTCTGGCTTATCTACACACAGCAACACACACACACACACACACACACACACACACACACACACACACACACACACACACACAGACAGGGTGAAGCAGTCCAGCTTGTGTTGGTCGTCTGCTGTTTAATGAGCTGTAATCTATTCAAGAGACCCCGAGGCAGTTTGACACAACTGCTGCGACACACACACACACACACACACACACACACACACACACACACACACAGCTGATTACTACATTGTATTAAAGACTTCCTGGAGAAACAACAGTGTGACAGTCTCAAACTTCCAAACTGATCTTAAGGAGGTGAAACTGCAGCTCGACACAAACCTGAATAAAACAATAACAACTTCTCCTCTAAGACACTGTCTCACTGTGAGAACAGGATGAACTAAATTGATTAATATTATTCATAGTAAACTACAACACATTTAAATAAAAAAAATTAGTTACAAAGGGTTTCACAGAGAAAGGACAAAGTTGTCTTTAAAGCAGCTATAATCAATATTTTTTATAATGACAACACATCACATGACAACATGAGAGGAGTCACTGGTGGGGACCAACCTACTGAGAATTATCAGCTGAACCTGCAGCTCCCCTCGGCTTTACAGAGTTTCTCCGGTTCTCTCCCCACGCTCTCATAATGTTGTTTACAGCCTCTGTGTTCAGAGAAACAGCTGTGAAAAGGAACTGTCCACCGCCGAACAGCAGACAGACACAGTCGGAGAGCAGCTGATCAACACAGTGGAGCATTTAGCAGCTAAAGAGCCACACGTTTCCCTCAGGAGCTGGTGGAGACCAAAAACAGAGCTACAAGAAGGAGAGGGAATACTGGAATATTGTGATCTTGTTTCTGCAAGTGTGCAGACAGCAAAACTTTACTGACTCTTTCAAAAGATTTATATGTAAATGTATAAGTTAAATAAAAATATGCATTGGTAATATGTAACTTCAGCTGATAGGTGTAAACCACAGTATGGAAGCTGACTGTGTGTTGTGGCCTTAATGAAATGTGTGGGAGGTCTATGTTTCTATGTTGACAGTGGTGATTTTGCCAGGGTACCCAGGTGTGTGTGTGTGTGTGTGTGTGTGTGTGTGTGTGTGTGTGTGTGTGTGTGTGTGTGTGTGTTTTAACTACCAAAAGCCTGTTGGGGCAGAACTCTTTCTTCAGTGATTGGTTGTTGTCTGTTAAACCAGACACACTTTGATCCTCCCATTGCTCCCCGGAGATGGATACCACACACACACACACACACACACACACACACACACACACACACCTCTATTTCTCTGGCAGCATGTAAACCAAATGCGAATTAACCGTTGGTGCATCACTTCCCTCCCACAGACCTCCAGTAGAAGACCTCCTGTCTGGGAGACTGTGATCTACATCAACTAGCCGGTGGGTAGAGGGGGTTTTAGTTGGTTACATGTGCCAGGTTTTTGTTGCCAAAACTCTAAAAGCCTCTACAGTGAACATCAACACAATGAACAGTTTACTGTTAAACATGTGGGAGAAGAGTGTGTCACATCTTTAATTAAGTTATGAGAACTAGAGAGAGAACTGGTTAGATTAGTCCTGTTTTGACTGGTTTGCTTTGATAAATAAAAACTTTTCAATTAGAAATACTAGTTTTAACTTTGCAAAGTCAGGTTTAAAAACTGCACTGTTTTTGCTTTAAACTGATTACCAGCCGAAACATGAGGACTTTAAGCAGTGACGGTTGAAGGGACGGCTACAACGTGATGACATAGGCTGTGGGCCGCATCCTTCGGACACGTTCTAAGAAAGTGTGGCCCTTCGCAGCCGTGCTGGACCGCGAAGGCCGAACCGAAATGAGACGGTCCGGTCTACAGAGGATTTTGTGCCTGCCCTTACCCTTACCATAAAATCTTGAAGTATTAAGGTCCTTGGTTTTAACAGTTGTGCCATTAACTGTTGAACTGAGCTGAAACCCAATACTTTACATTTAAAAGTGTAATCCTCAGGCTCTCTCTCTCTCTGTGTTGTTTGCTTTCATTACCAGCACGCAATGAATCTTGTGGATAGGCTGGGCAACGAAGGATCCACCTTCCATACCGATCCACCCCTTCATTTCCCAGGAAAAGAAGGACACATTTCTCGGTCGTGTTTGAAGAAGCCTTGGAAATGCAGCAGTCTAGTGGAGCTGCTGTGACGCAATCGGTCTTCAAATGCAGCCCACGGAGGATGCAGCCCCTGAACTGAGACACAGCTAGAGATTCTCTTATGACCCAATTGTCTACTATAGGAGAAAGACTGTTTTGCCGTAGTAGACAGTCGGGCTGCAACATTAGGAAGTGTCGCTTCAACTATCACTGCTTAAAAGACCCTAATGTCTGAATGTTGCACCTTAGCTATTCAGATTATTCAGAGTGCCTTTTTGTGTCCATGTTCTCATCATTTATTCTATCACACATTCATTAACTTGACTAGAGAGCAGGCTGACAAAATCTTTGCATTTTAAAGTTGTGTTAATTTCCAGCAGAACTACACAAAAAGCAGAAAAAACACAATTCTGACCCATTAGCATTCATAATTCATAATTATCCTCCCTTTTTAGCTCTGTTTTTGGTCTCTACCTACTCCTGAGGGAAATATCTGCTCCATGATCCACTGTATTCACCGCCTGGTCTTTAACCGTGTCTGTCCTCTGTGCACCACAAAACCAAAACTAGGCGTTAAACGAGGCTAAAAAAGGTCGGTGATGATTCTCTGTGGATTTGTCTCTGTGGCTCTGTTCACATGAAATGTTCTGCAGTCAGTTGATTCATTGTCAATATAACATAAAATGATTGTCAGTCACAAGATGTTAACATGTAAAGGAAAAGGGATGAAACTACAAATTCAGTTCAGGTGGATTAAATGTGAAGCTGGCCGACAGAGCAGAGCAGGTACGCACAGTTCACCTCTGCAGCATGACGGTGTAGCGGTGAATTATTTAACAGCTGTTCAACCTTTACAAATGGCTCTGACCTCCTGCTGGTCCCCTCCATCACCACAAACACCGCAGTCTGGAGGGACAGACGCTACCAGTCTCCTACAACTGGGTTCTGTCTTTTTTCCCGGAGTTTCTCTTTTCTATTTCTTCTCCTCTTTTACTTCCTTTCCTCTCATTCCCTCCGTCCCCTCCCTCCATCCTGAGGTGAATGTGAAAATGTAGAATAAGCCAACATCTGTGTCTTTCTTTAAAACACAAAATCAAACTCTAAAACATGACAAAGCTTGTGGTACAACCGTGGGCCAAATCCGTCCCTCCTTTGTCTTTCTCCTCAGAGACTTGCCTACAGCCCGAGTCCAGACCTGCAGAGTGAGTGCTTAATTATTCCCTCTGATGCTCCCTCAGATGGGTGGGGCCTCATAACTAATTAGGAGCAGTTTGTGCAGGAGATGAAAAGAAAACACACACAGTCTCACCTGCTGGGTAGCCCTGGTTAATAATTCAAACAGACCCTCAGGCTGACTCCCACAGACAGCAGGTATATTCCTGTGTAGGTACAGTACAGACACACAGCTGCAAGATTATAGGAAATATAAGATTATCCCACTTCGTCTGCTCTGATGTAGTGGTGAATTACTGAGTTTCTCACAATAAAAGTAGAGGTTTTTTTTGTGCTTTCAACATATATTTCATTTTTGCTTCTTTCTTGTTTTTATTCTGTCTTACTTTTTACATATTTAATTGCAGAATTTAAAGACAAAACCTGCATGTCGAAATCAAAAGACTGTGTGCATTTCTCTGTGGACTGAGCGCTTTGATACTTTCACAGTATTAATATAGAAGCTAGACTTGCTTTATAATCAAACAACACATGGAAATGTCACATTACACACTATGGGACCTTTAACTGTTAACACAAATTACAGCATTAATACTAATCTTTAATATCTATATCACCTTATATGCATTATTTGGTGCAGAAGTCAAACCTCTTGCTCGCAGTTTTCCCTCTTCTACAACAAAGATCTGCACCTACATTCAAGTGCAGCAGCAGTAAAAAGTGAAGGTACTCAGCTTAATAGAAATCTAAGCTGCTCTGTACCAGCTGTGTAAGGTCCCAGTTTAAGCACTGATCACAATGTGATACGTGGTTTTCACTAGACATAAATAATGGTGTTAAACTGGTGGATTATTTTTGCCCAGGACCAGATGTCGTCATAAGCTGTTTGGTTTATGCTGATAAATATACAATGTTCATTAACTATAGATCCACACATCTGCACTCATTCTTATATGAATGATAACGTGTATGTGTGTGTTTCATTTTGCATGACGTCAAACCAGGCATCTGCTGCTGTTGCCGTGGTGATGCCATACCATAATGAGGCCCCTTTAAGACCACACACTGCTGCCGCTGCTGGCAGTCCACTTCAGCTCTGCTCTCACATTAAACAGCACATGTGACAACGAACACCTGGAGCCTCGTCAATAAAACTGACTCATGATCAGGTTTCAACAGAAATCCACGATCACGTGATCCGTCACTGAGTCAGTGAAGGTTTTATCCCTGTGACCAGTTTTCTGTCAATGTTTTTCAAAAGACTCTCAGGCCTTGTTTGAGTCTCTGAAGACACTTCCAACATTATCCCAGAGTCTCGGCTGGAGCACTCGGCTCTGGTTTTGGTCTCAAGCCCGGTGTGGACCAGCGTTACCACTGCAGCATTACTGGTCACAGCTTCCAGTTTCCCACCATGAAACTAAACACCAGGTCTTTGCAACATAACAGCCTACACTTGGTCTGAGAACAGGAACTTGTTGGTGGTTTATATGTCAAGATGTGAGACTAAAGGGGGCGGAGCCTTGCTGTCCTTGCTGCCGTCTGGAACAAACCTGCCTCAGACTTACAACGTCAGTATCTTCTTTTGAATCACTGTCACAAAACTTTTGAATAATCTCTTAAATATTTCACATATTTTTACATTGTTCATGTCTGTTTCTATTTTTACTGTGATTTTATTTTTATTTTGATTAATTTGCATGTGTTTTGTTATTTTATCCTTGTGAAGTACTTTGTATTCCATGATTTTTATAAGTGCTATATAAATACATTTTATTGTTATTATCATTATTATTATTATTATCTTAGCAGTACTGTTTCCTTTGTATTTCAAACTTCTCTAAATTCAAAGGAATGTGCAGAAGCATCTGACACTTATTTCAAATTTGGACAGGACATAAGCCCTAGACGAGTTTCTTACCTCACCTGCAAATCCACTTCATAAATAAAACTATATACAGTGCATTTGGAATGTTTTGTGTGCGCTAATCAATGAATCAAAAAATCAAAATCAACTCATGAACAACATTACCACAAAAGTAGAAATAATAAACAGGCAATGTGCAGTTTTTTACTGATTCCAACTAATTTCATCTTGGCCTTGACTTGTTTTTAACCATTTTTGGACTCAGTCCTGGTTTGGACTTGGACTTGATCCCATTTGGACTCAATCTCGACTCGACTGCGTTTTGGACTCATACCTGACTAGACTCGTACTTGGACGGGACATAAGTGGTGCTCACTAGAGCCCTCAATCTGGGATTCTTTGGGTAGTGGTTTCGGCCAGAACAGACCACAGTTCCAAGACTCTTTTTTGACTTTCATCTGCTCTTTTCAAAATATTCACATAGTGTTAGACCCCGATAAGATTACAAATACTAATGGGAAAAATCCAAACATTTAGTATTTTCAGCAAAATAATTTCTGATCAACCTGCAAAGTTTTAATTTTCTCTAATTTGACCTCTTCTATTTCCTTTTTGGCACTGAGGGTGTGTATATGGACAGAGACAAAGATTATTTTTCATGTTTCTGTCCTTTCTTCCACTCCTGTGGAAGAAAGGACAGAAACATGAAATATACAATAGATCTATACAATAGATTTGTAATTGTTTAACATCATTACTAAATGGAGTTTCTATTATTTAAAAGAAAAAAACCCTGTGTAGGTCACTCTCAGAGCAGAAAATATCTATGTTTTTTTTTATCACTGAAACATTTCCTTTAAGGAAACTTTGTCAGAGCTGCTGGAAATCTGCATCAGACGTCATGTGTGTCTAATCATCCACGGGACAAAAACACATAAATCAAATCATTAAATGGGGCAGAGAGAGTGTTTAAATAAAAGTGCTGTCAGCAGTCAGGTTCGTAGCAACAGTAGTAAATAAAAATAGTGATTACAGTTATAAGCAGGGACGTGTCGTGGCCTGTGTTTCTGAACATTTGACCTCGGCGCTAGAGGAACCTCAGAGACACATGAGACGGTTGTGACTCGGCTGGTGGGATGAAGAAGTTGGAGCTGGAACAGAGGAACAGAGAGTTTGGTTTTACAGTAACTTCAGCTGATTAAACTCTGATCCTGGTAAAACTTTTACTTTTCCTGGCCCACTTGATCAGATTTTTGAGGCAATTTTGTTCCTTTTTGTGGTTAACATTATTGAACTGTGTAATAAATTGCTTAAATTGCATTTTGGCGGATAAACACTGGATTTTCACCACTTGAGATTTGTTTTTCCACTGGTCGCCAGAGTTTTACCCTCTTTGCTTTTTTATTTCTGATCACTTTCTAGGGCACAGATTTTTTTAATTCTTAGGTTTTGGTTTCAGCTGGTGTTTTCTTTTTTTAACACTGTATTTTACAGGTCTGTAATTTTCCGAATAATTTACTGTCTCCATTTCCAGCTCTAAGAACAACAGATAAATTAATGTCCAGTCAGTCAATATTGAGAGTGAATGTACCATCAGCCCCCACATATGTGACAGAAGCCTGTAGAGGACATTAGCCACATTAGTGTGTGAATAGATGATAACTGAACTATAGGTGAAAGCGTAATTTTCACTCTGATCCATGTATTCATTTTTAATTTTTCAGACATTTCATGACCTTTGGGAGCACTGATCCTGTTAAATATTGATCCCAGTGAGTTTGATTTAATCTATGATCAGGTTCTGCGCATAAAAATTTAACAAGTAACATATCGTGATTCTATATTTTAGTTTTTTTCTTTGTATCTAATTGAAACATTTACAGGTCACTGGATCATCATCAGGCTGCTGCAACCTTTGACCTTTTCAATTAAGGTCAGACAGTCAGATTTATTCTCCTCCAACTTCAAATTTTGGAAAGGAAGAAGTTAGCTGAATGAAAAGATATGTTAAACATTTTAAATATTTTTACTTCTTCTGAGATGCCTTCAAGTTTTGTAACAAACCTCCCAGAACTCTCTGCTGGCGCCATAATGGACATCCACTGGAAAGCTATATTTGATCAAACAATGTCTCTGAGTGTAAATAATGTCATATCTACCAACCAGGCTGGAAGCTGGAAAACACTCTGAGAAGAAAAGTGTAAGAAGAACTTTCTGGCATGTTAAAGGAGCTATTTGTAAGTTATGCTAATGCTACATAGCCAACACTAGCATTAGCAACTGTTTACTTACTAAGTCTAGAAGAAGTTCAGCGTTAAACTTCAGTCCTTTACTCACCAAGAGCTGTTCTTCTACTGAAGTTAGCATGCTAACCAGCTAGCCCCTGCCCCTTCGGCCAGTCACATCACTTTCCGATACCGAGTCACTGTAGCGTCAAGGCTGCCCTGAGGAAGTAGCTGCTCAGAGGACATATTATAACCTCTTTTCACTGTCTAATTTTCACTTTTCAGACTTGTCTTCAGACCCAACCAACACTGACTCAGTTGACATCACTTCAGGACATTTATCAGGACGTGGATCCATGTAAGACTTTATACAACTTTTCGCATGTAGACCTCCCCAACATCTGGAAACAAACTCTGATGCGTAAAATTGTTGAGGTTCTCCTTTAAATGTAAGAAATGCTCAGTGTGTGTTTTTGGTAAGGTGTGTGTGTCTCTATCTGACCTTGATGAAAATTCTAAAAATGCTGCTGCGTGGACACTGCAGATATGACATCACTCACCTGCGCCTGAGATGACATCATTAAATGATGAGCTGCCAAAGGAGGCCATCTGTGTGCTGCTGAAGACTCAACACACACACACACACACACACACACACACACACACACTCTGCGGACACTGACTGCAGCAGCCTCCACAGGGGTTCACTTCACTACAGTCTGTCTACAACAACACACATTACAAGCTCTATGCAGTTTACAACCACCTCACACACTCTACACAATCCAACAACTGAGACTGTTTTACAGGTTTTTTTCCCCCATTGCTTTGTGACAAGCTACATATCATGTTAACAATTACAACTGTTGTGTTTGACATTTTCATATCCTATATATCCTGCATTAGCTTGATCCGGCTCCAACTGAAGCTACACACAGACCTGTGATGTTTATTATAATGTTTAATAGACAACCAGATGCTATGATTTTTATAGCTGCTCCATTAAATCAAATTAAAATATTTTTAGATGTCTGACGCATTCGAAGTGTGAAGCGGCCAGAATGAGAGTCAGCACCTCCAAGTCTGAGGCCACGATTCTCAGCCGGAAAATGGTAGACTGCTCCCTCCGGGTGGGGGTGAGTTACTGCCCCAAGTGAAGTGGTTCAAGTGTCTCCTCAGCAGTAATGGGGACGTTGTACCGGACCGCTGTGGAGAAGACAAAGCTGAGCCGGAAAGCAAGCACCCTTTCCTTTCCACAAGACCAAGCGAGGTAAGGAAATGGATTTCCCAATTTACTGTGGAAAACCTTGACTGGCCTGCACTGAGCCCTGAGCTCAACCCGATCCAGCACTCTGACATGAACTGGATTGCTGACTATGAGCCGGACCTTATCACCCAGCGTCAGCGTTGGACCTCACTAGAACTCTTGTCGCTGAATGAGAACAAATCCCTGCAGCCAGGCCAAAAAAACTCGTGAAACGCCTGAAGCCAGAAAAGCGGAGGCCGCTACAGGAGCAGATTAACGCCCATGGCTCCCTAATGAGATGTTTAATTATCTCACATGAATAAATAAAGGTTATGTCAGGCTGGTTTTGAAGAAGCTATGGTGATTCATATTCCTGTCGTTGTAACCGGAACTCGTCATGATGCTGATACTTGTCTTTACCACAGCACTAGTCTTTACCCTGCAGCTTCATAGCACCTGCAGCTGCTCTGTGTGAAGGGCATTAATGAAAAAGCTATAATAATAAAACCAAAAAAATACCTATTAGATAAGAAAAGACCAGGAACAAGCATATAATTAAATTAAGGAAGAAAATCTAAAATATTCAAAGCATCATCTCAAACTAACGACTCAGAGTCCACTGTCCTACATTTACACCATGAATGCTTCCTTTCTGTAACTTTCCTTTTTGTCCCTCTTTCCCTGCTTCCCTTTCTCTTCTTCTTTTTTCTCCTCTTGTCCACTCTTTTCTCCTCTTTCCTCCTCCATCTTGTTCTCCCTCTCCTCTCTCTCTCCTTTTCCTCTACTTATTCACTGCCTTCCTCATCCTTGTGTGACGTTCCCTCCTTTCTCCCTTCCTCCTCTCCTTCCCCCTCGTTATCTCTCCTCCTCTTCCTCCCATCTTCCTCTCCTTTCTTCTCTACACTTTTGTTCATCTTACAAACTCGGCTCTATTCTCCACGCATCTCTTCATCCTCATTTCTCGACTTGTCTCTCCTCCTTCCTCCTCCTCTTCCTCCTCTGTCCGACCTAGTTACCAGGTGTTGACATATTGACGCGGCCCCTGTCAAAGCGACGGCCCTCAACCGGCCTTCACCTCAGAACGAAATCCTCCCTGGCAGCGGGTTGCTGTGGCAACCATGGTCCAACACACACACACACACACACACACACACACACACACACACACACAATCAGGTAGAGAAAGGAGGACACCCGCGGTTCCTTATCTCCACAGTGTGTGTGTTGTTTCTGTGTGTGTGTGTGTGTGTGTGTGTGTGTGTGTGTGTGTGTGTGTGTGTGTGTGTGGGATATGATAAGATAGCGATCCTCCACTTACAATATTTGCATCTGTTCCAACTGTCAGCGTTTACGCAGTCAAAGTGGAAACTTCCTGTGGTGGGAGGGCAAGAAAAATGTAAATATAACTGGGGGAGAACCCACAAAGAGCGATTCTGTCTTTTATGCTTTTGTATTATGGGTGGAAACAAAATCTAATTATCATGCATCTCTGAACACGGCAGTCGTTTGCCTGACAGCGTGTGAATGCATCTGAAGGTCGTGCTTCACCTGAACTTTTAAATGACAATTTCTTTAAATATCAACTGATGATATTTTTGCAAATGATACGATATATGAATGTAACAACAAAAAGACTACGGACGCCCATTATAACAAAATAAACGCATTCAAATTGCATTTTAATGTCATACATGAAATTATAAAATTAATAATACTAAATAATAATTATTTTATTTTGAAATTTATACATCCCAAATATATAACAGCACATGTTTATTCAAGTACAATGTGATGGTGAAGGAGGCTTTCAGTCTATTCATGAACTATTTCAATATTATAAAGAGTATAGTCTGGACCTGCTCTATTTGAGAGAACTTCTGTTGTGTTTTGGCGCTATATAAATATTGACTTGACTCACTATTTTGATTCCAAAAGCAGATGAACAACCACATTAAATATTATAGCTTCAGCTACAAATAATTTTATGTTCATTTGCCAAGAAATTGTGGTAATTGAGGAGCAGCTTTCTACAACGTCTCATTCAACACTTCCTTAAGATTTTTCAAATTAATAGTCTCCCAGCCTTCCCCTTTTTTTTAGAGGGGACACCAATCCAGAAAAACCCAAAAGAGGAGAAGCTGGTGAAACTGTTCTGTTAAAAAGCCTGTGTTGTTGTTCTGATGGAATCTAGATATGATGGAAGGAATGATAGACAGAACGACAGATAGAATGATAGAACGATAGAACGATAGATAGATAGAACGATAAAACGATAGATAGATAGAACGATTGATAGATAGATAGATGATAGATAGATAGATAGATAGATAGATAGATAGATAGATAGATAGATAGATAGATAGATAGATAGATAGATAGATGCTCAGTCTGAATCCTGCAGTGATTTCCATCTTGTTGCTATGAGCACCAGCAGCAGCAGCAGCCGGCCGGACATGACAGCCAACAGCCTCCCAACCCCCCTCCATCCATCTTTTTCATCATCCCTCTCTCTCCCCCATCACCATCTGCCCTCTATCTCTCTCTTCCACCTCCTCTTCCTCCTCTCTCATTTGCCATCCATTCCTCTGCCACTGCACATCATCATCGTTTCTTTTTTTTTTTTAAATTCTTCTAAGCGAATCATTTCATCTGTTTTGGTCTAAAATTTCCAACAGTGCCTCCCTCTGTTCTCACTGTTCACCCCTCCTCCACCCTCCTGTGCAGGGATAGAATTGAACAGACTGGGTATACTGGTAAATTTAATAATTCAACACATCTATCAGAGCTGACTCACTGTTCACAGGTCAAAAAACAATAAAGCTTAAAGTTCTGCACAGACAACTCGAGCAGCTATTTGCCTCTAATGTCCCTCATCAGAAACATTTCATTATATAATGCACTTTTTATAATATGTGGTTTTAAGGAATGAAATTGATATTTGCCTTATAAATCCAGAGCGTGTCTGGTTCTGTTCTTCCCTTTCAGGCCTGTGGGACTTTAAAGTGAAGAAGTTTATATGTTGTATACATCTGTGAGTTACAGCACTTCAGCCACAGGGTGACTGTTTCCTTCTGAGGTTGGTTAATTTGAGTCATTTCAGCAGCCAGAAGTGGTGAAACATTTCATAGTTAAAAGGCACAGTAGATATAAGAATAAAAAAGCTTTGGTGCAGGTGGCGCAAGTGCGTTTAGGGCGTGTCCGTATCACTTTTGCTATTTAAAAGCCTGGTGCGCTTGCACCTTGGCATATTGCTATTATAAAGGTGCCGTGTTTCACACAGTTAGTGCCGCTTGCAGCTCTGCAGTGAAGTAACAGCACAAAACACAACGTTAGAAATATTTTGTTATATGATGAGAAGTGCGAATGGATCTTCGGTTCGTTATGAAACTGTGATGGATGACGGAGAACCACTGTGGCGGATTGACCAGGTATTAAGAAAGAAGCTTCTCTGCAGAGCCTCCTGCAAGACACATGACAACGTTATACTGCACACAATACGTCACAAAGAAGCTCCGACCTTCTGAGGATGTATTGTGATGTTCCACATGACTTGTGCGTAACGGGCAGAGTGTATGCGCTCTGTGCTCCCCTGTATGTTGGCACATACTACTCTCTTGACAATGCAAGATATAACCATGAATTCTGAGAAAGATTTTACGCAACATTTGATATTTATCTGATGTTACTGAATCATCAAGAATCAAATCAAATCAAAGTGATCGATTCGATTCTGGACTTTGAATCAAAATCAAATTCAATCAGGTGATCAATGCCGACATCCGGCCCTCATCAGTAAATAAAGATATTGTTTTTAAAAAAAAAAGACGCGGTGAGTAACAGCGTCTGTTTTGCTTCAGTGGGTCAGAGGTGTGAGGAGGAGGAGGAGGAGCAGTGCGGGAGGAAGTCAGGCATGTTGGGGTGTGGCTCCACAGACCTCTAATCGTCCCAACGGTCGCTGAGAGAAACCAATAATTCTACCCACTGCTCCAGGTGAAACAGGCAATGTACCGCACACACGCACACGCACACACACACACACACACGCACACACGCACACACACACACAAGTCAATTACAGAGTGGCTGTGACCCACAGCCCTAGAATCATCGCGGCGGTGACTGATTGTTTCCTCGGTTAATGTTGTCATTGTGACAGCGAGTTGCCTCGACAGGAAGCTGGCCTACATCCAGCACTGTGGACTGACACACACACACACACACACACACCTTAAAGATGTAGGTTCACTGGAATAGAACACACAGGATTCATGAAACCCAGCAGCTCTCAAACAACAAGTTACCAGTGAGATAAATACTGAACAGAAAACAAACTGAGCCGCCCGTCAAGGCTCCCTGCTTCATTTAATCAATCCGGGAAGTGACCTCTATCGATGTGTCAGTCCAGTGATCAGGAAGTCAGCCACCTCTGATCATCGGTCAATAATGGGAAAGTACAAATCAATAGAAAACGTGCAAACTGCTTCACAACAATGACAACACAGAACACTGAGACGTCCTGAAGCTTCTGTGACTGAGCAACAAATCACATAAAACATCTGATCATTCATCTGATCATTCATCTGATCATTCATCTGATCATTCATCTGATCATTCATCTGATCATTCATCTGATCATTCATCTGATCACTCATCTGATCATTCATCTGATCATTCATCTGATCATTCATCTGATCATTCATCTGCGTGTTCAGATCTAAATCCAACTACATCCTGAAGAGGCTTCTCAGAGATGATACTTTGATTCAAGATCTGCATCATTTCCTGTTTCTGATTGACCTAAAATGACCAGTCAGTTCTGTGACATTGGTGTTAGTGAGTAAATTACTTCACTTATGTCAATATAACAGTGTAAATATATAAAATACAACTTTAAGGGATAAAATGGACCCAAACAGTTTTTTTTTGAGCCAATCCCCACAGACTCCCATGTTAAATATCCAACTTTACAGCAGAAATAAACATGTTTACAGCCTGGTAAAAAAACAGTTTTGGTCTCTATAACTACTGACGACTGTACGGGGCGTGAATTTTTATACAACTCACCTGTATAAATGTTTTTAAGGCTTAAAGTTATGCAGAATTGAGGGTATGGCAGCTTTGAGTGACAGGTGGGTGAGTGTATGCTTGCCACAAAGTCTCAGATCCACAAACGCCCCACCTCTTTGCCCATTTTTGGATTAGCTGGGAGTTTAGGTGGAGTCAGGCGCTGCCAAGATGGCGACAGTGGAGCAGCAGGTGACATCACAGTCTACGATCATGAAATGATTCTTATAACCCAAGAAATCACAGCCAATCAAGCCAACAATGAAAACGTGATGAAAAACAAATCCAGTCTTTGCCCAACAGCCGATCACCGTAGATCCACAATCTGTAAACAGCTGTCCATCATACACACACACACACACACACACACACACACACACACACACACACACACACACACACACACACACACACACACACACACACACACACACACACACACACACGTTACCATCCTACCTCTGCTGTTGGTTGCCAGGTCCGCCACTTTCTGAAAGGCGTCCAAGAAGGCTGCTACCGCCACAACCGTCGTCCTGGGAAACACAACAGAGAAACGTTTGGCTTCCAGGGAGACGTGTGTAGTTTTTGGTCCATTGCTTGGTTGCTGCAGGATGCTGTTATATTCTGTATCTTGTAGTGTCCTGACGTCACGTCCGATTTCAATGTCTGGGTTAACTCCATCAATTTCATTTGAACAAACTATATTGAACTTTTGGAGTATTCCCTGTTTCTACCACAGTTTCTCTTCTGGCCGTGTCAGTGTTGATTTGGTATGACTGGGCCATCACTATTTGATTCTTGATTATCTTGTGTAGTGCAGTACGCTTCGAAAACTCAACCTCTTTGGTGCACTGAAGGATGCTCCAGCATGAGATATTGAAGAGTTGCAGCTTACAGTTCAAACTAGAGGGCAATAAACTAATTAAGTCATTTTGTTTGTTGCAGTTCTTTGCAGCTAAGCAGTTGATTCAAATTTTGAAGGTTTCCCAAAAGGACTTTAATGAACGCTAGGTAATAAACTGAATTACATTTTCAAGTGAATTTCAAGTTCATTTTCACAGTAAAATAACCTGAACTGGCAGCAATGGTTTCCTGAGGGTATGAAATGCTTTGGCAGTAATGTAAAATATATAAAAGGTTTGTACCAAATGAGCTGAAAACCAAAGGTGGGTCCTTTAATCCCATGTACGTCAGTGGTGCCTGAAATTGCCCCCTGAGGACGAAAAAAGTGTTCTGCATTGAGATTAACTGCATCGAACTGAAATGCCAAAACACCCGGGCAAACACTGTGAGTAGACGGAGGGTGAGGAAGAGGAGCGGAGATGCAGTCAGAATGTTTGCAATCAGCTTTGACCTCTAGTGACCCCTGGCCCAGCGCAGAATCTCTGGAGGCTGCAACTGATCCATCTCACTGATAATGACTTTATGGTGGCATCATTAATCTCTGCCAGCCACAGAAGGTTAATTGAGTTGTGCTCCTGTGTGTGTGTGTGTGTGTGTAGTGTGTGTGTGTGTAGTGTGTATGTGGCAGTGGGCGTTGGTGGGAGGGTAATGGCTGGAAGAGGTGTGATGTGTGGATGTATTTCCCTCGATGCAGTGAGGTTCAAGTGTATGTTTGCAGTTTGTACGTGCACACTTTTCTTTATGTGTATGTGCATGTAAATCACCTTGAGAGGATATGTGTGTGTGTGTGTGGTGTGTGTGTGTGTGTGTGTGTGTGTGTGTGTGTGTGTGTGTGTGTGTGTGTGCATGCAGACCCAGTGAACCACAGAGTCGGGGACGAGGTGACAGAACAGGAGAGGTGAGCCTGACATTTAAACACTTAATGAAGCAGACTGATTGGATTTTCATGAGCTCAGTTTGTACACAGTCTCAACATGTGCGTGTCTTCGCGTACCACCAGCACACACACATTTACCTTTTAACGTGTTGCTTACTGGAACGGCGAACAAGTAAAAAACACCAGAGGTGGAGTTTAACCTCAATGAGAGAAATGAAATAATGAACCGGAATCATCATCAGCAGGTTTATAGAGAGTTGTTTTGTAGTTAGTTTTTTGAGTTAACCGTTTCATTGATATAAATACAATGAATCTAACATTAGACTTTTAGTAATACAGTACTAGCATTCCCCACTGAAGCTTCGCTGGTGTTGTAACTTAGAAAAACACTGAGCGATACAAGGTGTGTTTTGTTGGTAAATGTGTTTGTGTTTGTGTGTGTGTGTGTGTGTGTGTGTGTGTGTGTGTGTGTGTGTGTGTGTGTGTGTGTGTGTGTGTTACCTGAGCTGAGACTGTAGTTTGCTGGCCTTGCTGATGAAGTCGTCCCAGACAGGGTAACTGCCCTGAACAGAGAAAGAAGAAAAACAAAACATATTTGAATTACAACATCACAACATTTTCCTTTATAGCAGCAAAGTTGTGCATTATGTACAATGTATGGTAAACTGTTTGTGAGCTCCGCAGCTAGAAAACACAGGCTACTGTCAAATCCCAGAACCAATTTTTAAAAGGAACATCTATAGACCTCACTGTCTGGAACTGATGGTGCCATTATTTTATGTTTAAGGTCACATGTTGGACAAATTAAGGACGATCTTATCTTATCTTATCGGGCGGTAACTACATCAGAGCTCAATTGATTAGTCAATTAATCAATTAGTCAGACAAAACAAGCAACCTGAAGATGTAACCTGGAGTCTGGAGAAAAACCAGAAAACACACCAATAAACTCCTCTTCCGTGTAAAGTTTGCCCATCTCGGCCAAAACACATAAATCCCGAGCATCAGACAGAAAACACAGAGACGGATCAATATCGCAGATCCATACACCCCCAGCCACCCCGGCCTGTCTAGAGGAGGCCAAACGGAGGCGCCCCCCCAAGGCATGCAAAATACAGTTGGGTCCACTGACTGGGTTCAATACGAGACAGATGAGAAAACTGAGACGCCACACGCTGCAGTGCGGTACTGCTGGATCATGTGTGTTGACGGAGGGAAACACTGAGCCTCTGCAGCCAAACACACAAAGACACAAGAAACTGGGGTTTGCTTCTAATGTCAGCGGGAGTCCCTTAGTGTTCAGGAAGGGTGGGGCTTTTTTTTTTTTTTTTTTTTCTACTGCAGTGAAAGATCTGAAGCAGCAGTGGATTCTGTAGTCTAGACTCAGAACTGTGTCACCAGTTTACACCCATTTCTGAAAATACCACAAAAATCCTACAATTAAAATATACCTTTCCCCTCACACAGCCACTTCTGTACAGATTTAATACTGAAAATAAACAAGTGCAAAACAACATCACCAGGAAACTACAGCCATGAAGTTAAATCAACATCTTTAACATCTCCCTCTCTTTATTATATATTGTTTTGTTATAGTTTATCTTCCTGTGTAGTTACAAAATTGAAAGGTGATATAAACATAAATAAAGGCTAATTACTTATAATCATCACAAAAGTGTAACCATGTATGGCTGAAAGTATGGGAACAGCCTTGTACTGTTTTTCCGGGGCTGATTTTCGAGGTTTAGACGAGGTCCCTTACACCTTGTCAACACCACACGAGTGTTTTGTCTGGAATCAGTGATGCTGCACATGCAAACTGGAAGACACCAGAGAGGAAACATGAAAACAAAGCTCAGGCTGCACAATCTGAAAATGACTTTGAACCATGCTGATTACAGTCATGATTCTGCATCATCTGAATAAAAAAGAAGTCTGATTTAAAATAAGTGCAGTCTATACTGATCAATGAAATCATCTCTTACATGCACATTAACACAATTAATTATGATTTTATGATAAATTGATCCCAAGAACTTTGTCACATAGCACTTGTTTATTGCCATCATCAATAATTTTTAACATGACTCACTTTTCTTCTTATGAATTACATCAACGATTGCTGCCAACACTAATAACACAAATAGTAGCCTCTAACTTTCCGTACTGATTTCAGTGAATTTGTTGCTCTGACTGTTGAGACGTCACGGCTTTAGCTGAATTTAAGAATGGATTATTGGACAGGATGAGGGCTGTGGATCTCAAGCTCTCATCATTACACATTGCATATGATATTATATTACAATACACTTTAACATCCTTCTGCTCCTGCAGGAAGCTGACACACCTTCACTCCTCCACTGCACTTTGTGGGCGTTGCCTCTTTTTTTTTTTTTTTGTCTTGGCGTCACCATCGTTCCTCTCTCCCAGTGCAGCTGGGTGTGTTCAGCCTCGTTCTGTTTGTGAGAGTGATGCCCAGCGTCATCACCTAGCTACCATTGCTATGGCAACGCTGCTGCTGCTGCAGAGAGGCTTCAGACAGAGAAGGATTTGCGAGGAGGGGAGGGTCACACGTGCATGCATCCTCACCCAAACACACACACACACTTTTCTGTGTCATACATTTGCTTTCTTTGTTTCTCTCAGCGTCTCTTTCATATTCAATGCACATATCTTTTTTTCTTCTTCTTGGTACACACACACACACACACACACACACACACACACACACACACACACACACACACACACACACACACACACACACAATCTTTCCATTTTTCTCATACACTCATGTGTTATCTTCCTGCTCTTTATTACTCATCAGTCATGTGCCCTCTGTTATACTGTATACATATACCCACATCTCATTACATCCTCTCTCTCTCTCTCTCTCTATTTCTCTCGGACACACACATACCGAGGCGAGGGCAGGGCCACTGCATCTATCAGTCATTGAGGACATAAATTGTCACCGTGGCAACAACCGGAGGCAGCAGCAGCAGCAGCCTGCCGGTCCTTCAGGAATGCACCGCTCTGTTTATTTGGCTCTGTGAACGACTGCAAAGGCTTTACACGGAGAAACCCTTGTTTGTTTCTTCCTTATCACTGATCTGATGAGACAACGACACAATCTGATTCCTCACACTGCAGCAGAGCTGTGTTTTAATGTGGTGTTAAAGATAATTTAAAAAAAAAAAGCCTGAGGAAATCAGCATCCATTTTTTTTATGTCTTCTGTGGTCAGGAATAGCTTCTCACTTCTGTCTAAGGGTCCCCAGGTGGACTTGAAGTAGGGCCAGCTAGGCCACCAGGACACACTAACGATGTCCATCTTTGTGGCTTAACATTGTAGGAATATCCTGCAGCTACTGTAGATGAAGGGAAACTGCAGGGTGGGTTCAGCAGCAGTGGAACCAGATAATTTCAATCTTAAAGGAACAGCTTGACAATATGGGAAATATCACAAAAATATATACTAATATCACTATTGTGTCAGTGCAGTAAATATGTAGCTTAGCAAAAAGACTGGACAGACAGAGAAACAGCTCACATTTTATCTAATCCACACAAGACGACAGGTTCTGATTTGACAGGGGTTTATTTGCCGTGCAAACAGAGGAGAGTCCAGAATCCTAAGAAACAGCCCCCCATATAACACCCCAGGATTTTGGCACCTTTGAATAGAGCCATGGTAGCAACTGGCTGCTATCTGTAGCTTCAGATTCACTTATCAATCCTCTCATCTAACTCTTAGAAAGCAAACCAGCGTATTTCCCTCTAAAAATATACAGGCTTTAAGTAAATATTAATTAGCCTGCTAATGTATTAATGTATAACAGACAAGACTGATGAAGCAGAATCTACATCTATACAACTAAATTATCGCATATTCACAACATCTATCTATGAATTTTTTACATGTTCAAAGTTGGAGCCTTTCATTGATTGGTCAGTTCATGTCGATTTAACAAAATGTAATTTTAAAAAGAGATCAGTTTGCTATATCATTTTTAAAAAATGTTATATATTAAAAACTCAATTTAGCAGTAGCAAACAAAGATTTAATGTCTTGTCTGCGGATCAGAGTCCTGGCTCACCTAACAAACCGACCCATCAAACCTTAAGAACCAGAATGAGGGAGGAAGAATTTGTTGGATTTGACAAATCAGAACTTTTGTGTGATAATAAATTTCTCTCAAACATTTAAATGAGTGACGGGTTGTTCCATTGTTAAAGTAGCGCCTTTGCACATATGGGCCAACCCCAGTAATGTGTTGAATAATTGAGCTCGACAAAATCGACAACATCACCTATTAAAAGCCAGAGCTTCAGCTGACGTCAGAAAATAAACACATGAAAGCAGGAAAAGATCCGCCTCCATTTAAATCCACAGGAAACAAAACCTAAGTGACCCATTTGGCCGGACCACCACTGCCACCGCAGCAGCAGCTCTGTCCGTGATGTTTCCATGACGATCTCAATACTGATACACCATTTACAACAGCAGACCCCCCCCAAAATGGTGATTAGCATTCCGCTAATACAGTCAGTGGTATTACTTTAAGCCACACACACACACTCATTGACATAATGCATTGCGTACAAGCTTAACTTCATACCTGAAACCAAGTCTTAGCCCTCACAAAGCTCTTTGAGGTTACGAGGACCGGCCATAATGTCCTCACAAGCATAGAAAAACATATACACACAGAAACACACAAAGGTCTGGCTGTGTGGTAGCAATCACAGGGTCAAAAGTTCAATTCTTCACAGATATTAAACACGTATTAAAGTGTTTTTAAACACAAATATTAACTTTTTTAAAAAAAGATTTATGGAATGGATTTAATGTTTACATATTATATATATCATCTACGTATGATGCAACTTTTAGTTAGTTGCAGCCTTAAATCTAACCTACATGAAATCAGAGCACCCAGAGGAAACCTATAGGCTATGGATTACATTTATCCATATTAATAAGTCTTTGATTCTGACAATGAATTAAAATATAATGTACCAAGAATTATCACTTATGTCTGCAGCTCTAAGTTGCTTTTAGCCTCTTTTAGCTCACAGTTTTGGTTCTTAAAACACAGGCGGCCATTTTCACTGCTACACAAGCTCTAGCAAAACCAAACGGCAGGTAAATACACTCAGATATTTCCCAGGAGTTGGTAGAGACCAAACCAGAGCTAAAAGGAGGGGGGATATTGGAGTTAAATTCACAAACACAACTCCAGCGGGATAATTATGTTGCTCTGTGTCTGCTTGATGTGTAAGGGATAGGGTTATTCTGCTAACACACTAGCTTTCTTTCTCCCCATTGAAGAGCAAAAATTATTTGATGCCGCTTTAAACATTGTGACGACGCTACAGCAGGCATGTCAGCACAGTGATCTAAAGCTTCGGTGCAGTGACTCGTCAGACGAGGGGAAAGGCAGATGTGGCGCTCGGCGTAAAGCAGCTCACAGCGTAAGAGGATGAGCCAGTTTCTCCTCCAGGGAAAAACATGCAGATCGGTTCCACTTAAACGGATCAACAGTAATGTGTCTGCTTCAATTTAACCAGCACAATGACGTGCGGATGATGAACAGCACGAGGCCAGACACACTCGACAATTAGGCCTATACATACAGTATGGATATACAGCACACTGGCCCCAGGTGTAGCAGACCTGCAGAGAGGAAATGTATATTCTGAGGAGAAGAAATGGCAACGATTGAAGTGAAGGAACCTGTGAGACGCATCCTGTGCTCTCGATTTCATCAAAACCAGTCTCATCATGTGCAGTTACATCGACAGAGAAAACAAGGACCAGTTTCCAACGAGGATTCGATATCAAAGTACTTTTCAAAGCAACACTAGGTGGCACTGTGATGTATTGTTGCTGTCAAATGCGCACCCTCTTGTTTTAGTGTCTTCACATGGTTATTTTCTATAAAAAAAAAAAAAAAAACTGAGCCAAAATTTTGGCGATTTGTGTCGGTTTAATTAAGCGTGTTTTGTGTGATTTTCAAAATGACACACTTATATGCTGAAGATTATCAATTAACGCTGATGTCTGTAATTTTTTTGATTAACCAGTAGTTGACATTTTCAAATTGTTTGGTTTATGCATCCCAACGTCCAAAACCTTTACTTTGCTATCATTAACTTGGATCTTATGTTTGTATAAACATGAAGGAAAATCAATATCTATATCAGTGCCACTTCATTAGTTGAATGTCCCTCAATCGCTTCCTTCACTTCTCCACCAAAGAGCAGATAAAAAAAGCCACAGTCAGTCCTGTCTTTGCCTTTTTATCCATAATGTCAAAATGTTCTCGTCTGTAAAATACAGTGAACAAGGGAAGTACCGAGCACCAAAGCCTTACAGGTTCTTACATGTTCTGAGGAACCACATGTTTTGGGTTCTTAAGTTCCTGCCGTAGAAAAAGAAGCTTTCACATCTCATCTGTGAGAACAGCCTTATGATTACTGACAGAAAAGCAGACATTTTAACCTGCCTTCAGTCACCAAGTGGCTTGAACATTTCCTCATTGTGATGATTTAATGAAACATGAGGGCTGGAGGGTGAATAAGGGCTGAACATACAAACACAGACCAAACCTGTGGTTGTAAAAGACAATAAGAAGCAGCAGACTGGAGTCTGCTCAACAGTGACACAGTGAAATCTCTCTCCACCCACACATCGATGCTAATGGAGGAAAACCTGTCTGACTGTCTGCGAGTCACATGTATGAATCAGCTGCATATTATTTTATCTAGACTATCCAGTCAGCGATTAAAGATAAAGAATATGGCAGAGGTGAAAGAAGTAGGCCTACTCCAGTCATTTGCTAAAGTAAACGTACCAGTAAAACCATGTAAAATTCTGCACTGAAAATTCTACTTAACACCTTTTTTAAGGGGCTTACAACCCATAAAGGTTGGAGGGCACTGGTTTAATCTGAAACAATGCATTATATTTCATAAACATGTTTTTTTGTGTTAAATCTGAATCTGTAAAGAAGCAAAATAAGCTGTGAGATAACTGTAGTGTAGTAAAAGCTACAATATTTCCCTCTGACGTGTTGAGAAGTAGAAATATGTAGTAATATAAAATGAAAACACTAAAGCAAAGTTCAAATAATCAAAATTGTACTTAAGTACTGTATTCGAGTGAATGTACTTAGCTACAGTCCACCTCTGGGATATAGACAGGCTAGAGAAGAAGCTATTTTCACTATCAATGACTGTTCGTATATAAAGATGGACGACATCACAGCTCCCCAAAAGTGTAGCCAGAACATCTCCATCGCCCCCTGGTGGCTGGCTGCAGCAAAATAAACCCCACCCCTTCCATGTTAGCGGATCGGACATGAGTCAAAATAACAAACCAAAGTTGGCTACATGTCAAATAGATTTTTCTCAAAGATGGTTTCTGTCATGTGATCATTTTAGGTAGTTCTTATCTCAATGATGTTTTTTCAAGTGTTTATTTTTCAGATAAGTCTGGGTTTTAATTGGTTATTTGATGTTATAACTCAGGAGTGTGACATCAAGATTGACAGCTGAATTGACTTGTGATTGGGTTGAGCATGTGTATGGGCGGAGCCTCGATACTGTGGCTCCACTCCTCAATCTCTACTGTGCAGACTCCAAATGATGTCTCCAGCTCAAGATGGCGGCGCTCGTATCCAAGATAATTTGGCTTCAGTTTAGTACAGTAGGAGGAAGTGGAGACGCATCGTCCATCTTTATGTACAGTCATTTCTCACTATTAAAGGCAGAAGGTGGTAGTAGCGGATAGCATTAGCACCTGTAGCCAACAAGTCTGAACAGGCCGAGAAAAGAGCGCCACCTACAGAAATAGTCAAAGAGCTCTGACAGTAAATCAAAGGAAGACGACTTCTCACTCCCGCCTGCAACGTTTGATTGACGGATGAATTCTTGACAATGCAGATCGGAAACAGCACAATGTTGGAAATTTCAACTTGGATGACGCTGATGAATGAAACACCAAATAATGGGCTTCACTGAGGCATGACATCACTCGCAGCTCAAACACAACAGGTAAAGACAACAGGTGTGAATTCGTATTTAAGAACGAGGTTGTTGTACAGTTGAGTAGAAAACTAGGTACACCTGTTTTATTGTTTCTCACCTGCAAGAGAACAGCTGAGAGGATGAGAGGTTAGGAAGAAAAGAGGAAAAGAGTCTGAACTGCAGGAGGAGGGATGGGAAATAGAGGAAAAGGAAACAAATGAGGACGAAAGAGAGGAAAAAGAAGAGGCGAGGAAGAGGGAGGAGAGAAGCAGGAAATGAAAGAAGAAATGAGAGAGGAGTGGAGGAGGAATTGTAGGAAGAGAAGGAAAACAGGAGGGGTAGAGGGAGAGAGGGAGAATGGGTTAGGGTGGTTAGGGTTAGGAGGAGGAAAAAGAGGACAACAACAAAAAGGGCAGGGTGTAAAGAGGAAGAGGGAAAAAAAATTGACAAAGAGAAAGAAGAAGAAGAAACTGGGGTGGACAGGAGGAAAGAAGAAGGAGAAGCAGAAGAGGGGAGAAGAGGAAGAAAAGGGAAAGGAGGGGAGGATAACAAGGGGAGGTCAAGAAACAAGAAGGAAGAGGAGAAGAAGACTGGGAGGAGGAAAAGAGCAGGAAGAGCAGAGATGGAGAGGAGGAGGAAGAGAAGGAACAGAGGGTGGACGAGGTAAAAGAAAAAAAACAGGTGGAGGACAGAAAGAGCAAATGGAGAAAGAAAGAAAAGGGGAGGAGAACGATGGGAAGGAAAGGGGAGGGAAGTAAGACGGAAAAAGAAGAGAGAATGAGGAGGAGAGGGGTGTGGCAGGGTAGTGCAAACCAACCTGTTAGAAACCACCTGTCTGTTATTATGTCACCGTAGAAACAGGTGTCCATGTGTGTGGCTACACGGTGCCCCTCCCCCAACACACACACACACACACACACACACACACACACACACACACACACACACTAACGCACGCACACACACACACACACCAAATACTACTACCTGCCAGTCTCTGGCACAACAAAACAAACACTGGAGAGCAACAGAAGTTACTATTGTCCAAAACAATAAACTGACCCATCCCTCCAGACTAATTACCAATATCTGATATTCAAAACCATGCATTTTAATCAATTAAACATGACTTTAATTATCATATAATCGGTCAACTATCTTCTTTATTAATCACCCTCTCTGTGAAATGTCAGAGGATGGTGAAAATGTTAATCACCTAAATTTCCCAGTGACACCATCCAAAAAAATCAGTTTAGGATCATGTCAGATGAAGAAAAGCAGAAAATTTTGGTAAATTTTTTCTTGTAAAATGAGGAATGACTCATCGATTATCAAAGTAGTTGCTGCTTTATTATCTGTCGATCAACCAATCGATTAATCGGTTCAGCTCGTGTCATTTATGTTTCCAGAAACTAAATCTATCTGCAAAATGTTATACTGTATTTGACTAAGTGATTATTTATTACAGTAGATACAAGTTGTTGGTTTTATTTTAGAGATTAACAACTATTTCAAAGCAAGTTTCTTTTGGTTAACAGGTGGATCAGATTAATTAAATCCACATCAGTCCTGGTTTTTCAGATCTGCTCACTTCACTGTCACTCACTCTGATGTGTCAGGTGCCTGTAGCTGTGTTTGGTTACCAGGATGAAGCTGGAGTCATTCTCTGAACACACCCACTCCTCTCCCTCTCCCTCCCCCCTTCTCCTTCCACACAACCCCCTGAATAATTAGGAAATTAATGATTACGTCTGGAAATCTCCAATAAAGCGACAGGCTACTCCTGATTGTGTGCAACAGGATCAGCAGAGACCTGCAGGGCGTGTTGCAGTTGCCCTGCCTTGAATAGTTACTTCATGCGCGCGTGACATTGATTTTAATCACAAATCAGATGAAATGATCATGTTCCTTCGTGTTACCTTCATGTCTCCGATGACAGTCTGGAAAAGCCCCCCCAGCGCGCTGCACTCTCTCTCCATCACTGTCTCCATCTTCAGCTGTGAACGGAAATTATCAAGTCTCACTCGGAGCTTCTGTTGTCCATAAATGAAGCGACAGGAAAATGAATTAAAGAAAAAAAAAAAAAAAAAAAAAAAGCAGCTCGGTGTTGGTACAAACGCTCAGACTCGCGCTGCACGCTTTCCCCAGCTGATGGAGACCAAAACACGGACACAAGCAGCAGCAGAGCCGGCGGTTAGTTTCCACTCAGAGCGGGTAAATCCCATGTCGTCAGCAGGAGGAGACGCATGTTGGGGCAGAGGAAAGTGACAGCAGAGATCCGCAGCACGCCGCCGGAGAGCCTCAACTTCATACAACGAACTGCTGCTGCTGCTGTTGCTGCTACTGAGGCAGACACGTCGCGGGAGCGCGCCTGGAGGGACGTGAACGCGGCTCCGCCTAGCCCCGCCTTCAGCTGATGAAGCACGTTTTTGTTAATGGAGAGCGAGGGGTGTAGTTGTGATAGCGCTGGGTAAATTTAGAGGAAAATTAGATTAAATGAAATAAAAATAATAACATTAAATTACATTTTTAAAAAATACACCTGCAGTGAAATCAAATTAAACTATTGATCTGCAAAATGGTATTTCATGTCATGCCTCATAGGATGAAGATGAAGAAATTCAATTCAATTAATTGAATTTAAATTTTTTTCTAATATCAGCTTATATCTGGATATCCCCTGACTCCACTTTTGCGACCACTGCTGGACAAATTTGGCACCATTACCTCACTGTAAGTTAGTCTGGTGTCTGTCTATAAAGACTGAATAATATGTAAATGCTCAGATATTTAAAACTACATCGCCACCTAGTGACTATTTCACCGTTTGGAGGGTTGGCTGACTAAAGAAGAAAGTTATAAAGTGAACAGGCTGCTGTCACTTTCCTTATCAACATGTAAACAACAAAGATGTTAGAGGGGGAATCTGTGATCACAGGACCCTGCAGTAGCTTTCTGAAGCTTCGTTGATCAGAGCTTTGGGCTTGCTTCCATTTTAAACTGTGGATAGATTGTAAAGTAACTTCCCTCTGAACTCAATTTTAAGAGCCGCATTAAACATATATTTTCAGTTTACATCTGTGGACAATCATTAGAACTGATGCTGAAATCACAGTTTTTGTGAACAAAAAGAGAGACACCGTCTTTGCTTTAAGGTTTATTGGGGCCTTAAAGGTGTCTGCTTGCAAACCCTCTTTGCATGCTGTTTTAAATTCAACCTGATTTCCTTTGCTTATAATAGGCTAAATGTATTTTCCTTTTGCTTCCCAGATAGGACCCATGTTGCGTCCAGAACCACAGGTAGGCAACCACTGATTAACTTTGCTCTTACAGTATTTACCTGTCAGTGCTCTGAAGGGGCATCAAGTCAAGTTTTGATCTTTTATTTAGACTGCAGATAATAAGCTCAGGAGAGGATGTAAATGATGTAATACATGTCTGCTGATTCATCTTCGTCTGCTTCACTCAGACCATTTGTCTCTTTCTGAATTCATCAGAGCTTCACCTGAAATCTTTGTTGGATGACACCTAGTGGTAAAAGTCAGCAAACCTGCAGTTGTATCTTCAGGAGAACATCCCCTAAACTAAATAGACAGTATTTATATATGTCATTATCAGTATGTAAATAAATGAGTGTTAAATATAAGTGAAAGTAACAATGGGATACATTCATCACCCAGAACCAAAAATGTTGATGTTTTAATTGACTTTGAATTATTTGTGCTGGACGTTTTGTCTCCATCAAACTAAAGAAAACTATTTGCTCTGGAAATGGTTCATTATTTTCTCTGCCATGATGATTATGTTTCTTATTCTGTTACCAAATGTTTGTTAAGAGGTTTTAGTGGCACTACTGAAAATTTGAATATAAACCAAAGAAATGATCTTCTACTCCTATCTTGAAAATGAAATTTATTTTGTACCATAGATAATTAGTAGATAATTGTATGTTTTGATGCAGGTTTCTATGCATGGTACAAATTAAATTTTAATAAACAACAAAATTTGTGGAATAAGAAAAATAAGAAATTATAAGAAATCAATTAAAAATAAATAATAATAAAAATAAAACATAAAAAAAAAATTAGCAGAGCTAAAACTGGACTGATGTGCTCTCTCCTCTTGGTTCTGGATCACAGCCGAGCTGCAGAGTTTCGAATGAGCTGAAGTCTCTCAGTGGTTTTTTTCAGGAGTCCAGTAAAAAGTGCATTGCAGTAATCAAGTCAGCTTGAAATAAAAGCATGAATAAACCTTCAGCATCATTGACCATTCTTTAGCTATGTTACTAAGGTGGGACTTGAAGCTTAGATCTGAATCCAAGATAAAGTCGAAGACTTGTAACCTCAGATTTAATCCAGGGAGTCGTTTCCCCGGGTTATTGAACAGCATTTCTCTTTTTGTTTTGGGGCTGACTAGTTTCAGTTTTGTCCTCATTTAACTTTAAGAAGTTATTACTCATCCATTTATTCATTGCTAGAAGACGGGTAGTGATGGAGATTATAGCTGCAGAATCATTTGGTTCAGCAGAGATGTACAGTTGTGAGTCATCTACATAACTATAGAAACACACATTGTGCTCTATGATGATGTCACCAAGTGGCAGCATGTACAGTGAAAATAATAATGAGCCAAGTGTAGCGTTAATGCCATAATTTAGAATTTACTCTCGTTGAAATGGGGCACCAGTCCTCTAGGAGGACAACAATGAATTACTTCATTGCCAAATTTATCAATCTCACATCGGAAGCCATGAATTCTCGATTCAATGGATCTCCAGTCTCTACGTCAAAAGAATACAACAGGACAACAACTGGGTGTAAATAAAGGAGTTTATTAACTAAACTACTATCTACAGAGTAAATGCAAGGTGTAATAATCATGAAGATGAAAATAATAATGAAATGAGCAGTGTGATGAGTTGGCAAGGGCAACTCTAATGCTCTTCATTTTGGCTGGATAACTTAAGAGGAGACTTCTTCTTCTTTTACATTCTTCCTTAGATCTGTGTCTAAGTTCTGCTGATCACGACCCAGGACTGGATTGGGGGTTGTAGTTTATGACTCTTATCTAGAGAGGGACAGAGGAAGGGAGGTTGGTCTGTGTGTGTGTGTGTGTGTGTGTGTGTGTGTGTGTGTGTGTGTGGTGTGTGTGTGTGTGTGTGTGTGTGTGTGTGTTTTCATGCATGGCACAGAGAGGCCAGTATTCACACCTTAGTGATACTCAGTCCTTTTGGTGTCATTTGTCCTATATAAGAAACAATCAACTATCATTAGACAGAGTCTTGTTACAAACTGGAGATTTTGCCTATATTCTCCGGTTGCCTGGTGTCCATTTCATTAATCCTCTGGAGCTGACCCTTTCTGTTCTGTGTTTCTCTGGCATGCTAACAGCATGGTCTGTTTGTGGGAGAAGGGTCCTTTGTCTCTGTTTCCGATCAATTTGATAGTTTGATGGTGGGAAGAGTCACAAAGTGTCAATTGTGGGTCCGTAACTAGCATGTCCTTACGATTAACTTCCATAATGGCTTGTGACTGATGCCAGGCCAGGTATGTACGCCACACAAGGAGGGGCACCTCAGTGGCTCACCTGGTAGAGCACTTACCACCTAGACTTAGTCCTAACCGCAGTGGCCATGGGTTTGAATCTGATCGATGGCTCTTTGCTGCATGTCCCCTCAGTCTCTCTCCCTGACTTTTCTATCTATCTCACCATACTATCAAAAATAAAGGCAAAAAATAACTTTTTAAAAAAATGGGCCATGGCACCTGTCTTGAGCAACCCCACAGCAGATTATGTATTTCTGAAATACATGATATCCAAGACTGGCAAAACTTTTTCCCTGTGTTTTCAACCAGTTTAACACAAAGTCAGAAAGACCGACCAACTTTTCAAGATTGATTAAGATATAGATATTCTAGGTCTAAGAGGACAAGCATTGAGACCTTATAAAAATATACACCTTAAAAATAATATAAAAAAATAAAAATAAACAATAAAAAAATATACATACACTAAAATATGAAGTTGAGTGTTTTAGTGACTGTTAGTTTCAACAGGAAACATCACAAAAAACATGATGCTCTTAGCAGTGGTGGTGAACATCCATGTGCAAAAGTGTAAACCACCTGAGAGGGAAAACCTGCAGGGTCCTGGCCCTGAAGTGATGTGTTCAGGTGTTGGACTGAGGCCAACAGGGCCGACCAGCACTTACTGGAGGAAGATCTGGGATCAGATGGTAAGGCTGGCAGAGCTTCAAACAGTCAGAGCTTTGTCATTTTAACCACAGACTCAATGCTTAATGACAGGGAGCAACAACACACACACACACACACACACACACACACACACACACACACACACACACACACACTGATAGTCAGTTCACAAAAGGCAGCAGTCTGTGTTATTACCCCACCACCACCACCACCACCAAACAGAAGACTAAACTAATAACAGCAATCAGTGAGAGAAAGAGGGGCAATGGAGGAACAACAAGAAGTGGGAGGAAAGCAAGAAACTGGAGACTGACGATTCACAGCATCTGAACTCAACGTATTTCATGAGTATCATCACAAACTCCACTTCTTGAGTCATATTTTTTAAATCTGTTATATACACATTAATGCCTACAAATTACATGAGTAATTGTAAAATGGTAAGATGGAGGAGCAACTATTCCAGTGCTCAAGGCGCATGGAAGACCCAAGAGATCTGCTGGGATGGTTCACAGACAGCATGTCTCTTGCTGAGGAGTGAGACCATGAGTGCTTTGTAAACCAAGGAGACTTAAACTTTATTCTGAGAACAGGATGCCAGTGAAGGTTCCACAGAACAGTATTTAAGCAGAATTGTCTTTTTAGTACTTGGCCAAGTTGCCCTTAAAACCGAGTTCACCATCCATGGTTTTTAAAATCCTCGCCCCTGGCAATGTTGGTACAGGGTCCACCACCTCTCAGTCTTATACTAACCAGCACAGCGGAAGTATAGAAAGCCCTTAAACATCTGTAAACAAAGCATCCTCACTGACAAGAAGGTGCTTGCTGAACTATGAGCTGCCCTCAGCTGTGAATTTCAGCCCATGGCAGAGATTCAGCAGAAACAGTCTTGACCCTTGATGCACATCCTCTGCAATTTTCCTGAGTGTGACCCCACACACACACACTCACACACACACACACACACACACACACACACACACACACACACACACACACACACACACACACAAACCTTTGGAACACACTTCAAGTTTTGTTAGTTAACACAACCTGAAGATGTCACCAACAATTCATATGAAATCTTACAATGCATCACGTGTAGTCAAGTGTGCCATCTAATGTACAACAGGACAGGTTTAGTGAATAAGAATGAGTTGAAGAAGGACTAGTTTACGCTAATCTCCGTCTGCCGAGTACTGCGGGTCACCAACATTTCATGATATCATTGTACAAAGAGTAAATGAGAGAGAGCCCCAGCATTCAAAACCATCCGCGATAAAGTGTAGAGCCCATTTAAAACAAAGAAAGCAATAAATTTCTATCCCATGAGTTTAGTTTGAAAAGACAGCTGTAAGCAGGGAGCGGAGTTCTCAGCATTTTATTGAATTTCAAAGTTGCCAGGACAGACAGCTTCCAGGAAAAGGTCCAGAACTTGAAAAGAAAGTGTTAGTAAGTGTGCAATTCATTACACTGACATGCAAGAATATTTGCTTGAAAGAACAGAAGCCTTTGCAAACATGCACATAATTAAAAAAAGGGGCCTTGGCTGGGGCTTGTGCAGGTAGCTGGGCTGCTGGGGCCTCGGCTGAGCAGGGTCGCTCGGCAGCTGGGGCCTCAGTTTGGGTAGGGGCTATGCAGGGGAGCTGGGCTGCTGGGGCCTTAGCTGTGCAGGGTAGCTGGGCTGCTGGAGTTGGGGTTGGCCAGGGTAGCTGAGCTGCTGGGGCCTGCCTGGGTATCTGGGGCCTGGTCTTAGATTGGTGATCTGAAGCTATTTCAATTCCATAACTTGAAGCAATAACCAAGTCAAATCTGTTTCCATTCTGTGGTGAAGCAACATCCCACATGCCAGCTTTGGTCTGGGGTACATCTTTTGCATTAAGTTTTGTTTTGTGGCTGCTGTGGGTTCTCTCTGGGTTTTGAAGGCCTTAAACTGGACACACTTCCATCTGGACTGTATCTACTTGCCTACCATAAGAACCACTATAACCAATTTCAGTATTTACTAATTCAAACTAATCTATGATAAAACTCAATTAAAGAAATTTGGTATGGGATGAGCAAGTGTTTTACAAGCTGCATGTCTTTTGGTTAATTTTTATTAAAATTCAAGCAGATCTTTTCCATCTTTCGCAGCTTACCGACCTAGTCTTATATTCTAATAAGCTGCTATTTGCAAGACATCTAGGCTCCTTTCCATGATTTATACAGTGAATCAAGGAAAAATACAACCATTAGATCTGGCCATGTTGATACTTTACTCCACCACCTCAGCCTTACATGTGCAGTGTATTAAGGCCTCAAATCTAAAGACAAAGCATCTTCACTGACAAGCAGCTGCTCACTGAACTGCGAGCAGCCTTCAGCTGTGAATTTTATCCCATGTTAGAGATTCACCATCTTGACTCTTGATGTACATCCTCTGCAAATTTCCTGAGTATGACCCCACAAATGCCATCTCTCCAGTTGGTTTTAGTCCCCATTCATGCAGCCTAGAAAGCATGAAACTGCAGTCACTGGAGATGTATACAGACACATGCCACCTTTGTTTTTTGGAACAAAGAACTCAAGTGAACCAACTTAAGGCTGTGTTAAACTAAAGTCACAGATGGCTCAAATTTGGAATCCTTCATATTTCCAGTGTCAGACCAATTGTGTGTTGTCTAATGAACAATGGGAGACAAAAGGTCAAACAGGACAGGATAAGTGCAGAAGAATCCCAGTTTAAGTTTTTGATGACTAGTCTTCATGTGCAAAGCACTGTGAGCCACTAACATGTCATAATGCCAAGGTACAAAGAGTAAAATTAGGGAGAACCTCAGCATTCAAGATGACATCTGAGAGTGTAAAACCAATTCAAAGACATTGCAATAATGTTTTGTCCCATCATTATCCAGTACCACTCAACATTTTGAAATGACAGCCATAGGCAGGGAGTGAAGTTCCAAGAACTTTATTCAATTTCACAAAGTTGACACCAGGATAGATAGCTTCCAGGAAGAGGTCAGGAACCTGAGAAAAGAAACACTGTTAAGTGTGGAATTCATTACACTGACATGCAAGAAAATTGATTTTAAAAAACACTCCAGCTTGATGAAAGCAGTCAAGAAATCTTAAGGGGTAAAATTATACTTACAGAAAGCATATCCAAAGTCAAACATGGGAGTGACAAAGATACCAGGACCAGGGGTTTTAAATATAGTCCCAATACCTCAGAGAGCCATAAGATCTTGGCTGAATTTCAGAGTCAGTGGACTTCTCCATCGAGTCATAAACATCACGGTCCTGGGAAGAATGAGAGTCCAACATTCCAGCTTTGTGTTGGGTCATGCCAAAACTTGGCTGCTCTGGCCTGGCCTGGAGATGAAGCTGAGGCTTGGAAGGGTAGCTGGGCTGCTGGGGCCTGGGCTGGGGCTTGGAAGGGTAGCTGGGCTGCCCAGGCTGAGCAGGGTAGCTGGGCTGAGGCTTGCCCAGGTGGCTGGGCTGCTGGGGCCTTGGCTGGGGTTGGGGCTGAGAAGGGTAGTTGGGCTGCTGGGGCTTGGAAGGGTAGCTGGGCTGAGGCTTTCCCAGGTAGCTGGGCTGCTGGGGCCTCAGCTGGGGCTTGCCCGGGTAGCTGGGCTGCTGGGGCTTGCCCGGGTAGCTGGGCTTCGGCTGGGGCTTGGAAGGGTAGCTGGGCTGCTGAGGGTTAGAAGGGTAGCTGGGCTGCTGGGGCCTTGGTTGGGGCTTCCCTGGGTAGCTGGGCTGAGGCTTGCCTGGGTAGCTGGGCTGCTGGGGCCTCGGTTGGGGCTTTCCTGGGTAGCTGGGCTGCTGGGGCTTTCCCAGGTAGCTGGGCTGCTGGGGCTTTCCCGGGTAGCTGGGCTGCTGGGGCCTTGGTTGGGGCTTTCCCAGGTAGCTGGGCTGCTGGGGCTGAGAAGGGTAGCTGGGCTGAGGCTTGCCTGGGTAGCTGGGCTGCTGGGGCCTCAGTTGGGGCTTTCCCAGGTAG
The DNA here is from genome assembly GCF_021018895.1 of Seriola aureovittata. Taxonomy (NCBI): domain Eukaryota; kingdom Metazoa; phylum Chordata; class Actinopteri; order Carangiformes; family Carangidae; genus Seriola; species Seriola aureovittata. The sequence continues at coordinate 5,587,640 of NC_079379.1, forward strand.
CTGGGCTGCTGGGGCTTGGGAGGGTAGCTGGGCTGCTGGGGCCTCGGTTGGGGCTGGGAAGGGTAGCTGGGCTGCTGGGGCTTTCCCGGGTAACTGGGCTGCTGGGGCCTCGGTTGGGGCTTTCGCAGGTAGCTGGGCTGCTGGGGCCTCGGTTGGGGCTTTCCCAGGTAGCTGGGCTGCTGGGGCTTTCCCGGGTAGCTGGGCTGCTGGGGCCTCGGTTGGGGCTGGGGCTGAGCAGGGTAGCTGGGCTGGTGGGGCCTCGGCTGGGGTAGGGGCTGAGCAGAATAGTTGGGTTTCTGCGGCCTAGTCTCAGATTGGTGACCTGAAGCCATCTCAATTCCATAACTTGAAGCGATACCCAAGTCAAATCTGTTTCCATTCTGTGGAGAAGCAACATCCCACATGCCAGCTTTGGTCTGGAGTACACCTTTTGCATTAAGTTGTGTTTTGAGATGTGGCTGCTGTGGGTTGTCTCTGGGTTTTGAACGCCTGTAACTAGACACACTTCCGTCTGGACTGTATCCATCTACTTGCCTACCATAAGAACCACTATAACCTCCAGCACCAGCAGGCTTCAGGTTCTCAAATGAACCAGTGTTGGGATAACTGGGTCCAGAGCTACCTATAAAACCTCCAGGCTGTGCAGGGCTCTCATATTTTGGAGAGGCTGAACCAGGGTTGTGGCTGGCTGAAAAGCCTTCAGCCTGGGCAAAGTAAGGTTTAATGATACTGGACCCTCCACCTCTGTAGCTCAGTGCTAAAAAGAGAAAACATTTTAATGGTCAGTCATGTGAAGAAGTTACTACAACTAGAACTGCAGTTTGTGTAGAATGAACTCTTACCCTTTGCATGTGGCCCAAACGCTAATAGTGAGAGCAAGAACATCCTGGAAAATGGAGAGGATCATTACTGAACAAAAGAAACCCAAGCGATTAACAAAAGTGCCAAAAAACAAACAAAACACTTACCTCACACAAAATCCAGAGGCCATTTTCCAAACCTGAAGCCAAACAACATGCAACACTTGTGCTGCTTGCAGGATGCCAAAAAACCCAGAAGCTTTAGTTTCAGCCTCATAACTGCTGCAACCACAGCAGTCTTCTTTATATGTTGGTACCTGAGTCCACCAGTCACATCTCACACTGATTAAATAATTGGAATCAGGTTTGAAGCATCAGTAGCGACCTCTCTGACAACCTGGGCAGGTGTTTGCACTTAAGCTTATTGGCTATGTTTCATTTAAGTACCACTCAGTAGTAACTGGACTAATCACAACAATGTAATGGATGTGTAAAACCAGAAGGAGGCAGTAATGCAACATAATGGATGCCAACTGCTGTAAAAACCCAAACAGAAGGAAGAAGAAGAATAACCTGTCAGTTTGTACACTTATTTCAAGGGTTGCTTCACCCACATGAAGAACTGACTGTCCCACTGTTCTTTAGACATGTGGAGAGTTTTGGTGTTATCTTTTGAGGTCTGATATATCCACCTCTGAGATTTCTGCTGCTACCCACATATAACAGAGGTTACCTTTGATTTTATCTGTGGCACACAATAAATTAACAATTAGTTCTAAAACAAATGCTAACATATGTGTTGTTCATCATTAAATGAAGAAACATCTTCTTGTGAACATGAGCTTGCGCTCGAACTTTATTATATTACCTGCGTGCCTCTTTAACATCCTAACTCCTCTAGTTACTTCTTTATTGTGTGTTCCTGTTTACTAAACGCACCACACTCTCTAATACATAGCTCCCTCTGCTGGTCACCTATGTTATTACACCTGACTCACTGACTATCAGCACATCCCCCTTTCTTTGAGGCTATGAACAAGATAACACATTATAACTAAACACGTAATTCCTTATATCCATGAGTCATATCAACATCAAAACGTCAACGTCACAACATCTTACTTAGCTTGCCTCTGTTGAACATTTCAGAACACTTTCCTGTGTCACTAAGCTCTTTTATACAAATACACAAATTTCAAAGAACATAAATCATGTTTACACATAACATAACAATTCACTGATTTACAAATCAAGTCTAACTGGTCTTTTGATTTGACGCTTAGATCTCCTCAATGCAGGCAACTCTGCAGAGGCAGTACTTGTCTCTGTCTGCACATGGTCATCTGATTTCAGCTCAGGCACTGTGTCTGCATGTGACACAGCATCGATTCCATCTGCACCATCACACCGTGTCTCCTGAAAACTCTCTTTGGTTTTCAGAAGGTTGCAATGGTTCCTTCTGAGTATGTGTCCTTCCTCAGTTCTCACTTCATACTACCTCGGTCCTACTTCCTGAAAAACAGTAGCTTTTCTGTTCCAAGCATTCTGGTCTTGGATTCTCACCACATCATCCTTTGCAAGTGGTATGAGAACTTTAGTTGACTTGTCGTAACACTGCTTTTGCTTCGATTTCAGATTCTCCATTTTTGTCTGAATCTCTTTACTCTGCTTGACTTCTGTGTAGCAGGGCAGGGTTGTGCGTAGCTTGCAACCCATCAACAATTCTGCTGGGGATAAACTGCAGTCAAGAGGAGCAGTCCTGTAGCTCAGCAGAGCTAAATAAGGATCTGACTTACTGTCTGTAGCCTTCTTCAGAAGCTGCTTGATGATGTGCACCCCTTTCTCAGCTTTACCATTTGCCTGTGCATGCTGAGGACTGGATGTGACATGGTGGAAACCATATTGTTTTGCAAACTGCAGCCATTCCCTGCAGTCGTAACAAGGACCATTGTCACTGACTACAGTCTCTGGTATTCCATGCCTAGCGAAGATTGACTTGATATGTGTGATGACATTGTTGGCAGTTGCATTTGTGAGCAGAGCAATTTCAGGGAAATTTGAATAGTCTATTACCAACACATACTCTTTCCCATTGTAATGAAACAAATCTGTTCCTACTTTTTTCCAGGATGCAGTGGGAAGATCAGGAATCATCATGGGCTCCCTTGCCTGTTTGCTCTGATGTCTCTTGCATGTTTCACACTTTCCAATCATGTTTTCAATGTCCTTGTTGATACCCGGCCAGTACACAGTGGCCCTCATTTATCAAACGAACGTACGGCAGAAAACCGTGCGTACGACCGCTTCCACGCAAGCTTCGGCATTTATCAATTTGGACGTGAGCGGACGCTACGATCAGATCTCACGTCAGGTCTGAGCTTGTGTACGCAAATCTGGATTTGCGGTGCAGCACAGCAAAATCTGGCTGAGTCTGAAAATAATTATTAAACAAACCTCAGCTGTCATCAGCATAAACAGTCACATATTTAGAACAGATCAAAACGGATTCTTAAAACAAGATAAAAAAAAATTTGAATTTTAAAAAAGCCCACGTTTTTTACTGATACCACTTTTTTGTACATTAAAACAATATGACAGGCTAAATAGCCTAACATGACATCTAATTATTGCACATTAAAATTTGAAATAATAATAAATACAAGCAGAAATGTGTGTTTGCAAATTAACTCATGGCAAAATTGTGTAATTGTTTTTTTTTTTTTTTTTTCCGATGGGTATGACACAACTGGAACAACAATTAAAAGCATCTGGTGAGATACTCATTGTTGCACTGTGGTTGGTCAGATGTTTACTCACTCCCCTATTTAAACAGATGCTTTGACATTTATCAAATCATAATGATGGCAGATTTACTCGTTTTGGAGGAACAATACACGCGTGTCAGACGTGAGCGCGTTTTCAGAGACCGCAGGGATCTCCAGATCGCTGGGTTTCCAAATTTGGTTGGAGCAATTGATTGCACTCTTGTGCGTCTGAAGGCACCATCCATGAATGATTACGCATTCATCAATCGCAAAAACTACCACTCTATAAATGTACAGGTGATTTGTGATGCCAAGCTATCACTTTTAAACGTGGTGGGCAGGTGACCGGGGGGGACACACGATTCTTTTATTTTTCAAAACAGCTGTGTTGGCGCGCGGCTGCAGGAGGGGGCACTGCAGAGCCAAAGTCATCTCCGTTACCCTCTTCCACACAGCGGTTTTATTTAGCTCCTTGGATCCCACTCTTCAGACTGCTAAAAAGCACATCCTTATTTTGCGCCACCTCGGATGTCAGGATGTCGATCTCCATCTCTGAAAAGTTTCGCTTTTTGCCAGTAACTCTTCTCTCCATGTTTGACCTTAGTGGGCGAGGCCTCCGAACCAGGAATATTTAAGGGCGTAACATGTTAATGACGATCGAATTCAGCCGCCGCATTTATCAAGACCCGATCATTCGTACGCTGGGATTGGTCCGATACGATACGTGTATCCTATCGTACGACCAATTCTGCGCTCAGATCTGCGCCTGTTTTCACGCAAGATTGATAAATGAGGGCCAGTGTCTCTTGCTCTCCTTTTGCACTTTTCTATTCCAAGGTGTCCCTCATGTATCCTGTGTAGTATATCCAGTCTCAGGCTGTGTGGAATTATAATCCTGTTGTCTCTCAACAAAGCAACTGGTTTCCAACTTTCTCCTTCAGCTTGAAGCAATACAGCACCAAGCCCGTCCTTCGATGCATCTGTAGAAACCTTCAGTTTCTTGGTTGGGTCAAAATATGCAAGCACAGGGGCAGTTGTCAGAGTGGTCTTTAGAGCATTCCATTCCTGCTCATTTCTCTGTGTCCACTTGAATTCTGTGGAATCATGGAGTAGCTCTCTTAGTGCTGACGTTCTCACTGACAGGTTGGGAATGAACTTTCCGATGAAGTTTATCATCCCCATCACTCTGAGCACACCTTTCTTGTCTGTGGGGCGTTGCATGCTAAGGATGGCTTTTGTCTTTCTTTCATCTGGCTCTACACCTCGAGCAGACAGTTTGTCCCCCAAGAATGTTACATCACGTACACCAAAATGACATTTGGAACAGTTTAGCTTTAGGCCATTTTCACGTAATCTTTGCAGCACCTTTGTTAGTCTTTTGTTATGTTCCTGTAAAGTGGAGCCCCAGATTACTACATCATCAACATAACAGCGGACCCCTTCTAAACCCTCTAACATGTTGTCCATGGCACGATGAAAAATTTCAGAGGCTGAGATTATGCCAAATGGCATTCGGAGAAATCTGTATCTTCCATAGGGTGTGTTGAAAGTGCAGTACCTTGAACTTTCATCATCCAGCTTAATTTGCCAGAATCCCTGCGCTGCATGTAGCTTTGAGAAGTATTTGGCTCCAGCCATCTCATTTACAATCTCCTCCCGCTTTGGAATCTGGTAGTGCTTGTGTTTGATGTTTTGGTTTAAATCACCAGTGTCCATTCATATCCTCAGTTCTTTGTTTTTGTTCTTCTTGTCCACACAGACCATTGAGTTCACCCACTCGGTTGGTTCTTCCACTTTTGTGATGACCTTTAACTGAGACATTCTGTCCAGTTCCTTTTTGAGGCGCTCCCGAAGTGGAGCTGGAACTCTCCGTGGTGCATGGATTACTGGTTTTGCATCCTCTTTTAGTTGGATTTTGTATATGTATGGTAGGCAACCCAATCCATTGAAAACATCTTGATAACGCTGCATTATGTTGTCAACTGTGCCTGTCTGTGTACTTACTGCTTTAGTTTCTTTGAGGTTATCCCACCTAGCAGCGACTCACGGCCCTCAGGAACAAAAGAAAACAGTACATTATAGTCTTTGTTCTTGTTCTTCTTTGAGTCTGCATTGACCTCTGCTTTTGATGTCCTTTCCGTTGTAGTCTTTCAGTGGCACTCTTTCCCTAATTATTTTGGGCTTTTCTTTCATGGCATTTTTTCTGTCATGCTGATCAGGTTTGCTTGTGCGCCTGTGTCAATCCTTAGTGCCACTAGAGCTCCATTTATTGGCAGTGATACAATCCATGTGTCTTCGTCTTCTGTGTGTCTGTCATTTCCTTTGTGTTACTGTGCTCATTTTCCATATGGTCACATGACACCATCCCCACAAAGAAAGTCTCACTCAGGTTAGTTTCCTCAACTAGCCGCACTGATTTGGGCTTGCCTTTGGACAGACATTGTTTAGCAAAATGATTTTTTCCATTACATTTTGAGCATCTTTTGCCATAAGCAGGGCACTGCCGGGGCTCATGTCTGCCACCACATCGTTTGCAGGAGTATGTCGTGTCATCTGTGTTTCTCTTTTGTGGCAAATTCTTATTCATCTTGTTTTTAACCACAGCTACTTTTGCATCATTTACTGTAATGACACTTTTTTGATCGAATGTCTTTACATGCTGCTGGGCTAGCTCATTTGCATGGCACAGTCTCTCTGCCTCATCAAGAGTTAGCTTAGCCTCTCTTAGCAGCCTTTCCCTTGTCATATGAAAAGGCAACATCTCTGACTGGATAAATCAAAGAACTTCCTGTCCTACAGTAAAGAGTTGGGGGACTTGAGTCCCATGACTTTACTCAAGTGAGACTTAAATCACAGGACTTGAGACTTGCTTGACTAACACTGATTTGACTTTGAGACTCAAGTACAAACTGATTAGACTGTGGTGGCTGAAGATCAAAGTTCAAAGATAAAGGACAAAGTGACCTCACAAAACAGTTTTGGTCTTGTGAATACATCATTTCAGTAACACCTTAAAGGAACATTTTCAAATTTGGCACAAAAGTCCACTTGGACTAAAGGATGGACTAATAAGATTTTGGGGGTCAAAGGTCAAGGGTGTGGTGACCTGACAAAACAGTTTTGACATGTGTTGAGGGCTAAGCTCTTAGAACATGAAAAATCATCCATTAAACACATGACAGAAACTACGGACTTAGCCGTTATTTTATATTTTTCATCTAAGGAATGTTACACTGCACTAATTAATTTCAAACAATGGCAGTCGATTTCAGAATCAACTAAACTACCATAAAATTTAACTGAAGAAATTTGGTGTGGGGCGAGTGAATGTTTTACAAGCTGCCCATCTTTTGGTTCATTTGTTAAAATTCAAGCAGATCTTTACCTTCTATTGCAACTTCTTACTGACCTAATGTTATATTGTAGTTAGCTGCTATTTGCAAGACATCTAGGCTCCTTTTCATGATTTATACAGTGAATCAAGGGAGAAAACAAAAACAAAAACAAACCCTTGGCTCTGGCAATGTTGGTACTTAACTCCACTACCTCAGCCTTACATGTGCAGTGTATTAAGGCCTCAAATCTAAAGATAAATCATCCTCACTGACAAGCAGCTTCTCGCTGAACTGCAAGCAACCTTCAGCTGTGAATTTTAGCCCATGTTAGAGATTCACCATCTTGACTCTTGATGTATAGCCTCTGCAAATTTCCTGAGCATGACCCCACAAATGCCATCTCTCCAGTTGGTTTTAGTCCCCATTCATGCAGCCTAGAAAGCATGAAACTGCAATCACTGGAGATTTATACATACACATGCAACCTTTCTTTGGAACAAAGAACCGAAGTTAAACTGAAGTCACAGCTGGCTCAAATTTGGAATCCTTCATATTTCCAATTTCAGACCAATTGTGTGTTGTCTAATGAACAATGGGAGACAAAAGGTCAAACAGGACAGGATAAGAGCAGAAGAATCCCAGTTTAAGTTTTTAATGACTAGTCTTCATGTGCAAAGCACTGAGCCACCAAGATGTCATAATGCCAAGGTACAAAGAGTAAAATGAGGTAGAACCTCAGCATTCATGAAGATGTCTGTGATAAAGTGTAAAGCCCTGTCAAAGACATTGCAATAATGTTTTGTCCCATCATTATCCAGTACCACTCAACATATTTTGAAATGACAGCTGTAGGCAGGGAGTGCAGTTCTAAGTACTTTATTCAGTTTCACAAAGTTGACACCAGGATAGTTAGCTTCCAGGAAGAGGTCAGGAACCTGAGAAAAGAAAGTTAAGTGTGGAATTCATAACACTGACATGCAAGAAAATTGATTTTAAAGAGAAACTTTTGCAAAGATGCTCTTGCACATTTCTTATTTTCAAATAAAAAAAAAAAAAAAAAAAAAAAAAAAAAAAAAAAAAAAAAAAAATCCAGCTTGAAAGCAGTCAAGAAATCTTAGAAACAGCGGTAAAAACATACTTACAGAAAGCATATCCAGAGTCAAACATGGGAGTGACAAAGATACCAGGACCAGGGGTTTTAAATATAGCCCCAATACCTCAGAGAGCCATAAGATCTTGGCTGAATTTCAGAGTCAGTGGACTTCTCCATCGAGTCATAAACATCACGGTCCTGGGAAGAATGAGAGTCCAACATTCCAGCTTTGCGTTGGGTCATGCCAAAACTTGGCTGCTCTGGCCTGGCCTGGCGATGAAGCTGGGGCTTAGAAGGGTAGCTGGGCTGCTGGGGCCTCAGCTGGGGCTTGGAAGGGTAGCTGGGCTGAGGCTTTCCCGGGTAGCTGGGCTGCTGGGGCCTCGGCTGGGGCTGAGAAGGGTAGCTGGGCTGCTGGGGCCGAGCAGGGTAGCTGGGCTGAGGCTTTCCCAGGTAGCTGGGCTGCTGGGACTGAGAGGGGTAGTTGGGCTGCTGGGGCTTGGAAGGGTAGCTGGGCTGCTGGGACTGAGAGGGGTAGTTGGGCTGCTGGGGCCGAGCAGGGTAGCTGGGCTGCTGGGGCTGAGAAGGGTAGTTGGGCTGCTGGGGCCGAGCAGGGTAGCTGGGCTGGGGCCTCGGCTGGGACTGAGAAGGGTAGTTGGGCTGCTGGGGCTTGGAAGGGTAACTGGGCTGCTGGGGCCGAGCAGGGTAGCTGGGCTGAGGCTTTCCCGGGTAGCTGGGCTGCTGGGACTGAGAAGGGTAGTTGGGCTGAGCAGGGTAGCTGGGCTGCTGGGGCCTCAGCTGGGACTGGGGCTGAGCAGGGTAGCTGGGCTGCTGGGGCTTGGAAGGGTAGCTGGGCTGCTGGGGCTTTCCCAGGTAGCTGGGCTGCTGGGACCTCGGCTGGGGCTGAGAAGGGTAGCTGGGCTGCTGGGGCCTGGAAGGGTAGCTGGGCTGAGGCTTGCCCGGGTAGCTGGGCTGCTGGGGCCTCAGCTGGGGCTTGGAAGGGTAGCTGGGCTGCTGGGGCCGAGCAGGGTAGCTGGGCTGAGGCTTTCCCGGGTAGCTGGGCTGCTGGGACTGAGAAGGGTAGTTAGGCTGCTGGGGCTTAGAAGGGTAGCTGGGCTGCTGGGGCCGAGCAGGGTAGCTGGGCTGGGGCCTCGGCTGGGACTGAGAAGGGTAGTTGGGCTGCTGGGGCTTGGAAGGGTAGCTGGGCTGCTGGGGCCGAGCAGGGTAGCTGGGCTGAGGCTTTCCTGGGTAGCTGGGCTGCTGGGGCCTTGGCTGGGGCTGGGAAGGGTAGCTGGGCTGCTGGGGCTTGGAAGGGTAGCTGGGCTGAGGCTTGCCCGGGTAGCTGGGCTGCTGGGGCCTCGGCTGGGGCTGGGAAGGGTAGCTGGGCTGAGGCTTGCCCGGGTAGCTGGGCTGCTGGGGACTCGGCTGGGGCTGGGAAGGGTAGCTGGGCTGAGGCTTGCCCGGGTAGCTGGGCTGCTGGGGCTTGGAAGGGTAGCTGGGTTTCTGCGGCCTGGTCTCAGATTGGTGACCTGAAGCCATCTCAATTCCATAACTTGAAGCGATACCCAAGTCAAATCTGTTTCCATTCTGTGGAGAAGCAACATCCCACATGCCAGCTTTGGTCTGGAGTACACCTTTTGCATTAAGTTGTGTTTTGAAATGTGGCTGCTGTGGGTTGTCTCTGGGTTTTGAACGCCTGTAACTAGACACACTTCCATCTGGACTGTATCCATCTACTTGCCGACCATAAGAACCACTATAACCTCCAGCACCAGCAGGCTTCAGGTTCTCAAATGAACCTGTGTTGGGATAACTGGGTACAGAGCTACCTATAAAACCTCCAGGCTGTGCAGGGCTCTCATATTTTGGAGAGGCTGAACCAGGTTTGTGGCTGCCTGAAAAGCCTTCAGCCTGGGCAAAGTAAGGTTTAATGATACTGGACCCTCCACCTCTGTAGCTCAGTGCTAAAAAGAGAAAACATTTTAATGGTCAGTCATGTGAAGAAGTTACTACAACTGGAACTGCAGTTTGTGTAGAATGAACTCTTACCCTTTGCATGTGGCCCAAATGCTAATAGTGAGAGCAAGAACACCCTGGAAAATGGAGAGATCATGATTGAACAAAAGAAACCCAAGCGATTAACAAAAGTGCCAAAACACAAACAAAACACTTACCTCACACAAAATCCAGAGGCCATTTTCCAAACCTGAAGCCAAACAACCTGCAAGACTTGTGCTGCTTGTAGGATGCCAAAAAACCCAGACGCTTTTGTTTCAGCCTTGTAACTGCTGTAACCACAGCAGTCTTCTTTATATGTTGGTACCTGAGTCCACCAGTCACATCTCACACTAATTAAATAATTGGAATCAGGTTTGAAGCATCAGTAGCGACCTCTCTGACAACCTGGGCAGGTGTTTGTACTTAAGCTTATTGGCTACATTTCACTTACGTACCACTCAGTAGTTGGACTAATCACAACATTGTAATGGATTCGTAAAACCAGAAGGAGGCAGTAATGCAACATAATGGATGCCAACTGACGTAAAAACCCAAACAGAAGGAAAAAGAAGAACCTTTAATTTTTTAGGCCTGTTTCAAGAGTTGCTTCGCCCACATTACGAAGAACTGACTGTTCTTCTAGCCATGTGAAGAGTTTTGGTGTTATCTTTTGAGGTCTCAGATTTCTGCTGCTACCCACATATAACAGAGGTTACATTTGATTTTGTCTGTGGCACACAATAAATTAACAATTAGTTCTAAAACAAATGCTAGCATATTAAAAGGCAACGTCTCTGACTGGATAAATTGGTGGATAAGTTGGGGGACTTGAGTCCCATGACTTTACTCAAGTCAGACTTAAATCACAGGACTTGAGACTTGCTTGATTAACAATGATAAAATTTTGACTTGGTTTTCATAATTTGAGAGTTGACTTAGACTTCACTCAAAAGACAAGAATATTTGCATCTTTATGCCTCCGTGCCAGCGGCAGCCAAAGCTGGTGGCATATTATTTTCTAGTGATGGGTCATGCGCACAAGCATCGGCTCTGAGAGCCGGCTCTTTGTAGTGAATCAGAAGAGCCGGCTTGCATCGAGTGAGAGCCGACTCCCAGTTTTTTGCCCATTCGCTGCTTAGGTTTCACTTTCAGTGCTCAGTCCCAGCTCTGGTTACGACAGAGCTTTGTTATGATTGGCCAGCATGGCGACCAGCATGCTGCATTCACGTGAGAATTAAGGATGTGTAAACAGAGAGGGGGGCGGGGCAGACACACCACTTGACTCCACTGCAAGTGAAGAGAGAGACAGAGCGGTGAGGACTGAGGAGCGTGTGTGCGTCTTGCATTGTCGTGTAGTTTAACTATGAGTGACACTAGAAAGCGATGCAGCATCTGGCTGCAGTTTAAATATATTGGGAACAACATGGCAGAGTGCCTTCACTGCAAAACGAAGGTCACTATAAGAGCAGGTTCCACCACAAACCTGCATAGACATATCAGAACTGTCCATCCTACAGTGCAGTTAGAGGAGAGAGGGCAAGCCAGCTCACCATCTCCTGATCCTGGTGTGTCTCATACCAAAACAACAGCTGCTGCAACGTCTACTGCCATCCCCATGCGTGCAAGTATAACCCCTCCTACTGCAACTCAAAGCAAAATAAGTCAGTTTTTACCTAAACTGATGACCCCAGCCAAACAAAAAGGTTTAATTGAAATAAACAAATGTAAGAGTGGTTTTGTCACAGAATAAATGCACAAAATTAGGCAATTATAAGGTCTCTCATAAAAACACTGAAAACAAAAGGGTTTTCAACACATAACCATGATTTTTTTGCAAAGTTAAGGTAAAATATAGGCTACAAAAGATCCTAACTAAAGAGCCGTTCGGGAGTCGAAAGAGCCGGCTCTTCTTTGGGAGCTGAGTCAAAAGAGCCGGCTCTCGGAAAAGAGCCGAACTTCCCATCACTATTATTTTCAGGTTGTCCGTCCATCTCGTTATCATGGACATGATATCTCAGAAACGTCTTGACAGAACTTCCTAAAATTTGGCACAAACATTCACTAGTAAGACATTTAGTCGTAAAAATGTTCATCAAGACTCAAGTACAAACTGATTAGACTGTGTCGGCTGAAGATCAAAGTTCAAAGGTCAAGGACAAAGTGACCTCACAAAATGCGGTTAAGGTCTTGTGAATATATTATTTCAATAATGCCTTAACGGAACATTTTCAAATTTGGCACAAAAGTCCACTCAGACTCAAGGATGGACTAATAAGATTTTGGGGGTCAAAGGTCAAGGGTGTGGTGACCTCACAAAACAGTTTTGACATGTGTTGAGGACTAGGCTCTTAGAACATGAAAAATCATCCATTAAACACATGACAGAAACTACTGAATCTTAGCCGTAATTTTATATTTTTCATCTAAAAAAGGAATGTTACACTGCACAAATACAACAACAATGGCAAACAAAATTTGAACTAATCTACCATAAAACTCAACTGAAGAAATTTGGTGTGGGGTGAGCAAGTGTTTTACAAGCTGCATGTCTTTTGGTTCATTTTTGTTAAAATTCAAGCAGATCTTTACCCTCTTTCGCAGCTTCTTACTGACCTAGTGTCGTATTCTAATAAGCTACTATTTGCAAGATGTCTAGGCTCCTTTTCATGTTTTTTACAGTGAACCAAGGAAAAATACAACCCTTGGATCTGGCAAACCACAAATGCCATCTCTCCAGTTGGTTTTAGTCCGCAGTCACTGGAGATGTATACAGGCACATGCCATCTTTGTTCTTTGGAACAAAGAACTGAAGTGAACCAACTTAAGGTTGTTTTACAAACTAAAGTCACAGATGGCTCAAATTTGGAATCCTTCATATTTCCAGTGTCAGACCAATTGTGTGTTGTCTAATGAACAATGGGAGACAAAAGGTCAAACAGGACAGGATAAGTGCAGAAGAATCCCAGTTTAAGTTTTTGATGACTAGTCTTCATGTGCAAAGCACTGTGAGCCACTAACATGTCATAATGCCAAGGTACAAAGAGTAAAATTAGGGAGAACCTCAGCATTCATTCAATGGGAGACAAAAGGTCAAGTTAAGTGCAGAGGAATCCCAGTTTAACCTTCCTCTAGTGTTAGGGTTGGAATCGACCTGTTTTTAGTTTTTTTCTTATATATTTTTTGGGGCTTTTGTGCCTTTATTGGACAGGATAGTAGAGAGAGACAGGAAGTGGGGAGGCAGAGAGAGGGGGAATGACATGCAAAGGCCGTCCGATGTGGGACTCGAACCGGGGCCAACTGCAGCGAGGACTGTACCTTCTACGCATGGGGCGCCTTCTTAGATCATTACGCCACATGACGCCCTCTGTTTTTAGGTTTTAAATGCAAAAAAGTACTTTATAAATTTGTTTATTGCATCAAGACTTTTTGACTTTGTCAGGAACTTCTATTTAAACAAAATACAATCAAAAAAATCAATTTTACTAAATTATAAAATGCTCTGGTGAAAGTTATGACTTTTGTGCTGTTAGGGTCCGTTTCGACCTAGTTATAATATAAGATTATAAAACAATAAGTGCCAAAACTGAAATCATAAACACACTATCAGCCAACAGCCCACAGCCAGCTCTTCCTCCAACCACTTGAGCTTCAGTTAGGGGCTTCTCTCTTCGCCTGTTTGACAAAATAAACAAAGACGGACATGTCCAGGCATGTAAGGCCATTTCAGTTTACAGTTGGTGACTTGCAGAGAACACATCTCCAGTTTACAGCATGCAACAATGAGAAGAAGATTTAATGTAAGCCAAGCTCTGGATCATATCTTTGCTGACAATGAGGCAGAGGACACACAGCAGCATAGCGATACAGATGAGCAGGTTTCTGAGGAGGAAGATGATGTGGAGTATCAACCGGAAGACACAGACACATCTGATCAGTCTGATGAGCAGGTCACCGGTGCTGAAGCTGCTCCCGCTCCTGCTGAAACATTCAAATCCAAAAGTGGCAACATCTGTTGGAGGTCAGTACCTCCTGACATACATGGCAGGGCAGCTGCTGCAAATATCATCAAAATGACCCCTGGGATCACAAGGTTTGCTGTGACGAGAGTAAGTGACATCAAGACATGTTTTGATCTGTTTATGCCATTGTCACCAAAAAGTCATCATTGCTATTACAAACGTTGAAGGAAAAAAAGTCCACGGCAACATGTGGAATGACATTGATGAGGAATACCTGGATGCCTACATTGGTGTTCTTCTCCTTGCTGGAGTGTACAGATCCAGCAATGAGGCCACTGATAGTCTCTTGGACACGTCGACAGGAAGGAATATTTTTCGGGCAACAATGTCACTTCAGACCTTTCGAATGATATCAAGAGTCCTCAGATTTGACAAGAGACACCAGAGCAAAATCTGACAAGCTTGCTCCCATCAAGGATGTCTGGGAGAGATGGGTGCAGCTCCTTCCACTGATGTTCAACCCAGGGCCAGAGGTGACAGTAGATGAACATTTTCTCCCTTTCCGTGGAAAATGCCCCTTCCGGCAATACATGCCCAGTAAGCCAGGCAAATATGGCATAAAAATCTGGGCAGCCTGTGATGGAGAAACCAGTTATGCATGCCAAAAAAAAAAAAAAAAAAAAAAAAAAAAAAAAAAAAAAATCTCTGCAAGAACACACTAAAAGTGTCACTTTTTGCCACACATGCATCTAAAACACATGTACGTTCTTGCACAGAGACTTTTTATGGACCTAGTACAAATGTATTGTGCCTCTGCAAAAAAAAAAAAAAAAAAAAAAAACTCTGCAAAGAACACACTAGTGTCACTTTTTGCCAACCATGCATCTAAAAATACACATGCATGTTCTTGAAGTTTTTAAAATGGAACTAGTACTTGATTTCTGTTAGTTTGATTGGTCATTGTTTGACCTTGCAAATCTACATTTACTAGTTCTGCTTTTCATTTTGTATTCAAGTTCTATTTGGAGAAAAAAAGTTGCCTCTTGAAGTAAATATATATGGGTCAAAATTGACCCATAACACCATAGATGTTACTATAGTTTAAAAAAAAAAGTGAAAATTTGATATGCATTCTAATACCCCTCAGTAATAGTCAGGTAATGTATTTATATATAAAAAACAAGGGGTATGCTGTCAAAATGCAGGCCCAGGGGGCAACAACAAAATTATTAAAACCAATCTTTTCATGGATAAGGAAGCCTTACAAGTAAACAAATTGGATGATAAATTGTTTAGGGTATTTGATCACTGATTTAAGACACGTCAAAACTGACCTGTTAACATAAGATAGTAACAGAAAGCTAACACAAGAGGAAGGTTAAGTTTGATGACTAGTCTTCATGTGCAAAGCACTGAGCCACCAACATGTCATAATGCCATTGTACAAAGAGTAAAATGAGGTAGAACCTCAGCATTCAAGAAGACATGAGATAAAGTGTAAAGCCCATTCAAAGACATTGCAATAATGTTTTGTCCCATCATTATCCAGCACCACTCAACATATTTTGAAATGACAACCGTAGGCAGGGAGTGCAGTTCTAAGTACTTTATTCAATTTCACAAAGTTGATGCCAGGATAGCTTCCAGGAAGAAGTCAGGAACCTGAGAAAAGAAACACTGTTAAGTGTGGAATTCATTACACTGACATGCAAGAAAATTGATTTTAAAGAGAAACTTGCAAAGATGCTCTTGCACATTTCTTATTTTCAAATAAGGAAAGAAAAGAACAATCAAACAAACACTCCAGCTTGATGAAAGCAGTCAAGAAATCTTAGAAACAGAGGTAAAAACATACTTACAGAAAGCATATCCAAAGTCAAACATGGGATTGACGAAGATACCAGGACCAGGGGTTTTAAATATAGCCCCAATACCTCAGAGAGCCATAAGATCTTGGCTGAATTTCAGAGTTGGTGGACTTCTCTATCGAGTCATAAGCATCACCGCCCTGGGAAGGACGAGAGTCCCACATTCCAGCTTTGCTTTGGGTCATGTCAAAGCTTGGCTGATCTGGCCTGGACTGGAGATGAAGCTGAGGATGAGGCCTCAGCTTGCTCAGGTAGCTGGGCTGCTGGGGTTTGCCCAGGTAGCTTGGCTGCTGGGGCCTCAGAGGGGGTTTGCCCAGGTAGCTGGGCTGCTCAGGCTGGGGTTGAGCAGGGTAGCTTGGCTGGGGCTGGCCCGGGTAGCTGGGCCGCTGGGGCCTCGGTTGGGGTTGGGGCTGAGCAGGGTAGCTGGGCCGCTGGGGCCTCGGTTGGGGTTGGGGCTGAGCAGGGTAGCTGGGCCGCTGGGGCCTCGGTTGGGGTTGGGGCTGAGCAGGGTAGCTTGGGGCTGGGGCTGAGCAGGGTAGCTTGGCCGCTGGGGCCTCGGTTGGGGTTGAGCAGGGTAGCTGGGCCGCTGGGGCCTCGGTTGGGGTTTGCCCGGGTAGCTGGGCTGCTGGGACCTCGGCTGGAGCTGAGGCTTGCCCGGATAGCTGGGCTGGGGCTGGGCCTGATCCAGGTAGCTGGGTTTCTGCAGCCTGGTCTCAGACTGGTGATCTGAAGCCATCTCAATTCCATAACTTGAAGCGATACCTGAGCCAAATCCTATTCCATTCTGTGAAGCAGCAATATCCCACATGCCAGCTTTGGTCTGGAGTACACTTGGCTGCTGTGGGTTGTCTCTGGGTTTTGCACGCCTGTAACTAGACACACTTCCGTCTGGACTGTATCCATCTACTTCCCTACCATAAGAACCACTATAACCTTTAGTACCAGCAGGCTTCAGGTTCTCAAATGAACCTGTGTTGGGATAACTGGGTCCAGAGCTACCTATAAAACCTCCAGGCTGTGCAGGGCTCTCATATTTTGGAGAGGCTGAATCAGGTTTGTGGCTGCCTGAAAAGCCTTCAGCCTGGTCAAAGTAAGGTTTAATGATACCAGCCCCTCTGCTTCTGTAGCTCAGTGCTAAAAAGAGAAAACATTTTAATGATCAGTCATGTGAAGAAGTTACAACTGGAACTGCAGTTTGTGTAGAATGAACTCTTACCCTTTGCATGTGGCCCAAATGCTAATAGTGAGAGCAAGAACACCCTGGAAGATGAAGAAGATCATGTGTGAACAAAAGAAACCCAAGCGATTAACAAAAGAGTTAAAAAACAAACAAAACACTTACCTGACACAATATCCAGAGGCCATTTTCCAAACCTGAAGTCAAACAACATGCAACACTTGTGCTGTTTGCAGATGCCGAAAAACCCAGAAACTTTTGTTTCAGCCTTGTAACTGCTACAACCACAGCAGTCTTCTTTATATGTTGGTACCTGAGTCCACCAGTCACATCTCACACTGATTAAATAATTGGAATCAGGTTTGAAGCATCAGTACAGACCTCTCTGACAACATGTGCAGGTGTTTGCACTTAAGCTAATTGGCTACATTTCATTTAAGTACCACTAGTAACTGGACTAATCACAACAATGTAATGGATGTGTAAAACCAGAAGGAGGCAGTAATGCAACATAATAAATGCCAACTGCCATAAAACCCAAACAGAAGGAAGAAGAACAACCTGTCAGTTTGTAGACCTGTTTCAAGGGTTGCTTCACCCACATTACGAAGAACTGACACTCCCACTGTTTTCTAGCCATGTGAAGAGTTTTGGTGTTATCTTTTGAGGTCTGATATATCCACCTCTCAGATTTCTGCTGCTACCCACATATAACAGAGGTTACATTTGATTTTGTCTGTGACACACAATAAATTAACAATTAGTTCTAAAACAAATGCTAGCATATTAAAAGGCAACATCTCTGACTGGATAAATTGGGGGATAAGTTGGGGGACTTGAGTCCCATGACTTTACTCAAGTCAGACTTAAATCACAGGACTTGAGACTTGTTTGACTAACACCGATAAAACTTTGACTTGGTTTTCATAATATGAGAGTTGACTTAGACCTCACTCAAAAGACAAGAATATTTGCATCTTTATGCCTCCGTGCCGGTGGCAGCCAGAGCGGGAGGCATATTGTTTTCAGGTTGTCCATCCGTCCCGTTATCATGGACACGATATCTCAGAAACGTCTTGACAGAACTTCCTTAAATTTGACACAAACATTCACTAGTAAGAAATTTAGTCGTAAAAATTTTCATCAAGACTCAAGTACAAACTGATTAGACTGTGTCGGCTGAAGATCAAAGTTCAAAGGTCAAGGACAAAGTGACCTCACAAAATGCGGTTAAGGTCTTGTGAATATATTATTTCAATAATGCCTTAACGGAACATTTTCAAATTTGGCACAAAAGTCTACTTGGACTCAAGGATGGACTAATAAGATTTTGGGGGTCAAAGGTCAAGGGTGTGGTGACCTCACAAAACAGTTTTGACATGTGTTGAGGGCTAGGGTCTTAGAACATGAAAAATCATCCATTAAACACGACAGAAACTACTGAATGTTAGCCATTAATTTATATTTTTTATCTAAAAAAGGAATCTTACACTGCACAAATTAATTTCAAACAATGGCAGCCGATTTCAGTATTAACTAATTAAAACTAATCAACCATAAAACTCAACTGAAGAAATTTGTTGTGGGGTGACCGAGTGTTTTACAAGCTGCATGTCTTTTGGTTCATTTTTGTTCAAATTCAAGCAGATCTTTACCCTCTTTCGCAGCTTCTTACTGATCTACTGTTATATTATTATAAGCTGCTATTTGCAAGACGTCTAGGCTCCTTTTCATGTTTTTTACAGTGAACCAAGGAAAAATAAAACCCTTGGATCTGGCAATGTTAGTACTTAACTCCACCACCTCAGCCTTACATGTGCAGTGTCTTAAGGCCTTAAATCTAAAGATAAAGCATCTTCACTGACAAGCAGCTGCTCGCTGAACTGCCAGCAGCCTTCAGCTGTGAATTTCAGTCCATGTTAGATATTCAACATTTTGATTCTTGATGTACATTCTCTGCAATTTTCCTAAGCATGACCCCACACACCATAAAGGCCACTTCTCCAGTTGGTTTTGTCCCCATTCATGCAGCCTACAAAGCATGAAACTGCAATCTCTAGAGATGTATACAGGTGCATCTCAATAAATTAGAATATGATTGAAAAGTTGATTTATTTCAGTAATTCAATTGAAAAAGTGAAACTCATATTATATAGATTCATGACACAGAGTGAAAAATTTCAAGCCTTTATTTCTTTTATTTTCGATGATTATGGCTTACAGCTAATGAAAAACCCAAAATTCAGTATCTCAGAAAATTAGAATATTACATAAGACCAATAAAAAAATGGATATCTAATACAGAAATGTTGGCCTACTGAAAAGTATGTTCATGTATATGCACTCAATACTTGGTCCGGGCTCCTTTCGCATGAATTACTGCATCAGTGGGGCGTGGCATGGAGGTGATCAGGCTGTGGCACTGCTGAGGTGTTATGGAAGCCCAGGTTTCTTTGATAGCGGCCTTCAGCTCATCTGCATTGTTGGGTCTGGTGTCTCTCATCTTCCTCTTGACAATACCCCACAGATTCTGTATGGGGTTCAGGTCAGGCAAGTTTGCTGGCCAATCAAGCACAGTGATACCATGGTCATTAAACCAGGTATTGGTACTTTTGGCAGTGTGGGCAGGTACCAAGTCCTGCTGGAAAATGAAATCAGCATCTCCATAAAGCTAGTCAGCAGAAGGTAAAATGAAGTGCTCTAAAAATTTCCTGGTAGACGGCTGCGCTGACTTTGGACTTGATAAAACACAGTGGACCAACACAAGCAGATGACATGGCTCCCCAAATCATCACTGACTGTGGAAACTTCACACTGTACTTCAAGCAACTTGGATTCTGTTCCTCTCCACTGTTCCTCCAGGCTCTGGGACCTTGATTTCCAAATGAAATGCAAAATTTACCTTCATTTGAAAAGAGGACTTTGGACCATTGAGCAACAGTCCAGTCCTTTTTCTCCTTAGCCCAGGTAAGATGCTTCTGACGTTGTCTCTGGTTCAGGAGTGGCTTGACACGAGGAATGCGACAGTTGTAGCCCATGTCCTGGATACGTCTGTGCATGGTGGCTCTTGATGCACTGACTCCAGCCTCAGTCCACTCCATGTGAATCTCCCCCAAATTCTTGAATTGCCTTTGCGTCACAATCCTCAAGGCTGCGGTTATCCCCGTTACTTGTGCACCTTTTTTTAACCACACTTTCATTCCACTCAACCTTCTAGGAATATGCTTGGATACAGCACTCTGAACAGCCAGCTTCTTTAGCAGTGACCTTTTGTGGCTTACCCTCCTTGTGGAGGGTGTCAATGACTATCTCCTGGACAAATGTCAAGTCAGCAGTCTTCTCCATAATTGTGTAGCCTACTGAACCAGGCAGAGACCATTTAAAGGCTCAGGAAACCTTTGCAGGTGTTTTGAGTTAATTAGCTGATTAACTTGACACCATGAGTCTACACTATTGAACTTTCACAATATTCTAATTTTCTGAGATACTAAATTTTGGGTTCTCATTAGTGGTAAGCCATAATCAAATTTAAAAAAAAAAAAATTCACTGTAATGAATCTAGATAAGATACAAGTTTCACTTTTTGAATTAAATTACTGAAATAAAAGTTTTCCATGATGTTCTAATTTATTGAGATGCACCTGTTTATACAGGTCACCTTTGTTACAAAAGAACCAACTTAAGGTTGCATTACAAACGCAAGTCACATATGGCTCAAATTTGGAATCCTTCATATTTCCAGTGTCAGACTACTTGTGTGTTGTCTAATTAACAATGGGAGACAAAAGGTCAGACAGGACAGGTTAAGTGCAGAAGAATCCCAGTTTACATTTTTGATGACTAGTCTTCATGTGCAAAGCACTGAGCCACTAACATGTCATGCCAAGGTACAAAGAGTAAAATGAGGTAGAACCTCAGCATTCAAGAAGATGTCTGTGATAAAGCCCATTCAAAGACATTGCAATAATGTTTTGTCCCATCATTATCCAGCACCACTCAACATATTTTGAAATGACAACCGTAGGCAGGGAGTGCAGTTCTAAGTACTTTATTCAATTTCACAAAGTTGATGCCAGGATAGCTTCCAGGAAGAGGTCAGGAACCTGAGAAAAGAAACACTGTTAAGTGTGGAATTCATTACACTGACATGCAAGAAAATTGATTTTAAAGAGAAACTTGCAAAGATGCTCTTATTTTAAAAAAAAAAAAAAAAAAAAAAAAAAAAACACTCCAGCTTGATGAAAGCAGTCAAGAAATCTTAGAAACAGAGGTAAAAACATACTTACAGAAAGCATATCCAAAGTCATACATGGGAGTGACGAAGATACCAGGACCAGGGGTTTTAAATATAGCCCCAATACCTCGGAGAGCCATAAGATCTTGGCTGAATTCCAGAGTTGGTGGACTTCTCTATCGAGTCATAAGCATCACCGTCCTGGGAAGGACGAGAGTCCCACATTCCAGCTTTGCTTTGGGTCATGCCAAAACTTGGCTGATCTGGCCTGGACTGGAGATGAAGCTGAGGTTGAGGCTTGCTCGGGTAGCTGGGCTGCTGGGGCCGGGGTTGAGCGAGGTAGCTGGGCTGCTGGGGCCGGGGTTGAGCAGGGTAGCTCGGCTGAGGCTTGCCCGGGTAGCTGGGCTGCTGGGGCCGGGGTTGAGCGGGGTAGCTCGGCTGAGGCTTGCCCAGGTAGCTGGGCTGCTGGGGCTTGCGTGGGTAGCTGGACTGCTGGGGCCTCGGCTGAGGCTTGCCCGGGTAGCTGGGTTGAGCAGGGTAGCTCGGCTGAGGCTTGCCCGGGTAGCTGGGCTGCTGGGGCCTCAGCTGGGGCTTGCCTGGGTAGCTGGGCTGCTGGGGCCTCGGCTGAGGCTTGCCCGGGTAGCTGGGCTGTTGGGGCTGGGGTTGAGCAGGGTAGCTTGGCTGAGGCTTGCCCGGGTAGCTGGGCTGCTGGGGCCTCGGCTGGGGCTTGCCCAGGTAGCTGGGCTGCTGGGGCTGGCCCGGGTAGCTGGGCTGCTGGGGCTGGCCCGGGTAGCTGGGCTGTTGGGACCTCGGCTGGGGTTGAGCGGGGTAGCTGGGTTTCTGAGGCCGTGCAGGGTAGCTGGGCTGCTGAGGCCTCGGTTGGGGTAGAGCAGGGTAGCTGGGCTGCTGAGTCCTCGGTTGGGGTACGCCAGGGTAGCTGGGATGCTGAGGCCCCTGCCGGGGCTTGCCCGGGTAGCTGGGCCGCTGGGGCCTCGGCTGGGGCTGGGGCTTGCCCGGGTAGCTGGGCTGCTGGGGCCTCGGCTGGGGCTTGCCCGGGTAGCTGGGCTGCTGGGGCCTCGGCTGGGGCTGGGGCTTGCCCAGGTAGCTGGGCTGCTGGGGCCTCGGCTGGGGCTTGCCCGGGTAGCTGGGCTGCTGGGGCCTCGGCTGGGGCTTGCCCGGGTAGCTGGGCTGCTGGGGCTGGGGCTGAGCAGGGTAGCTGGGCTTCTGCGGCCTGGTCTCAGATTGGTGACCTGAAGCCATCTCAATTCCATAACTTGAAGCGATACCTGAGTCAAATCTGTTTCCATCCTGTGGAGAAGCAACATCCCACATGCCAGCTTTGGTCTGGAGTACACCTTTTGCATTAAGTTGTGTTTTTAAATGCGGCTGCTGTGGGTCGTCTCTGGGTTTTGCACGCCTGTAACTAGACACACTTCCATCTGGACTGTATCCATCTATTTGCGTACCATAAGAACCACTATAACCTCCAGCACCAGCAGGCTTCAGGTTCTCAAATGAACCCGTGTTGGGATAACTGGGTACAGAGCTACCTATAAAACCTCCAGGCTGTGCAGGGCTCTCATATTTTGGAGAGGCTGAACCAGGTTTGTGGCTGCCTGAAAAGCCTTCAGCCTGGGCAAAGTAAGGTTTAATGATACTGGACCCTCCACCTCTGTAGCTCAGTGCTAAAAAGAGAAAACATTTTAATGGTCAGTCATGTGAAGAAGTTACTACAACTGGAACTGCAGTTTGTGTAGAATGAACTCTTACCCTTTGCATGTGGCCCAAATGCTAATAGTGAGAGCAAGAACACCCTGGAAAATGGAGAGGATCATTACTGAACAAAAGAAACCCAAGCGATTAACAAAAGAGCCAAAAAACAAACAACACTTAAAATACTTACCTGACACAATATCCAGAGGCCATTTTCCAAACCTGAAGACAAACAACATGCAACACTTGTGCTGCTTGCGGGATGCCAAAGGACCCAGACGCTTTTGTTTCAGCCTTGTAACTACTACAACCACAGCAGTCTTCTTTATATGTTGGTACCTGAGTCCACCAGTCACATCTCACACTAATTAAATAATTGGAATCAGGTTTGAAGCATCAGTAGCGACCTCTCTGATAAACCTGGGCAGGTGTTTGCACTTAAGCTTATTGGCTATGTTTCATTTAAGTACCACTCAGTATTAACTGGACTAATCACAACGATGTAATGGATGCGTAAAACCAGAAGGAGGCAGTAATGCAACATAATGGATGCCAACTGCTGTAAAAACCCAAACAGAAGGAAGAAGAAGAATACCCTGTCATTTTGTAGACCTATTTCAAGGGTTGCTTCACCCACATTACGAAGAGCTGACTGTCCCACTGTTTTCTAGCCATGTGAAGAGTTCTGGTGTTATCTTTTGAGGTCTGATATATCCACCTCTCAGATTTGTCCTGCTACCCACATATAACAGAGGTTACATTTGATTTTGTCTGTGGCACACAATAAATTAACAATTAGTTCTAAAACAAATGCTAACATATTAAAAGGCAACGTCTCTGACTGGACAAATCACAGAACTTGCTGTCCTACAGTATATGGAACATTTGTTCCAGAGTTGGGGGACTTGAGTCCCATGACTTTACTCAAGTCAGACTTAAATCACAGGACTTGAGACTTGATTGATTAACAATGATAAAACTTTGACTTGGTATTCATAATTTGAGAGTTGACTTAGACTTCACTCAGAAGACTAAGATATTTCAATTCTTACGCCTCTGCTCCAGCGGCAGCCAAAGCTGGTGGCATATTGTTTTCAGGCTGTCCGTCCATCTCGTTATTGTGGACATGATACCCCAAAACGCCTTGACAGAACTTCCTAAAATTTGGCACAATTGAGCACTATGCTCGTAGAACATTAAAAATTTGGTGTGGGATGAGCGAGTGTTTTACAAGCTGCATGTCTTCTGGTTCATTTTTGTAAAAATTCAAGCAGATCTTGACCCTCTTTCACAGCTTCTTACTGATCTAGTGTTATATTCTAATAAGCTGCTGTTTGCAAGACATCTAGGCTCGCTGAACTGCAAGCAGCCTTCAGCTGTGAATTTCAGCCCATGTTAAGAGATTCCTCATCTTGACTCTTGATGCACATCCTCTACAATTTTCCTGAGCATGACCCCACACACCACAAATTCCATCTCTCCAGTTGGTTTTAGTCCCCATTTATGCAGCCTAGAAAGCATGAAACATGAACAAACCTAAGGTTGTGTTGTATTGAAGTGAGCCAAGTCGAAGTACTTATGTCTCTACAGTCTCATAAATGAATGTAAATACAAAAATAACATTGAAGGTGGTCTGCTTGTACTATCAACTGACTCCTATGATTTAACTATCTCTGGATGGCAAGTTCAAATAAATATATTAAATTCACTCTTTGAATTGTGTCAGAGAAAAAAGACAGAGCTGACAAATATTCAACACATTTTACTAACCATCATTCATTTCACTTATTTTACATTAATGTCAAGCAAATAGTTTCACCACATAACAAAGAAGCAGCATACCATGCAGTCATGAAAAAGACCATCATCGTAAGACACCAGCTAGATATCATTTTATAGCTCAAGTCTTTGTTTAAACCATGGTGGCATGGATGCTATTTTAATACATTTTATATTCACTTCTGCTGGAATTTTAATACAGAAAAATATAGAAAACTGTGGGAATGTACTGTGCTCATGGTAACATCAAACTTAGAGGGAAGAGAAGTCACATGGGAAGAAAGAGAAAAAAGGAGGGAGTGAAAAGTAAGGAAGTAAAGAAGGAGGGAAGAGAGGAAGTAACAGCGAATAGAGATGGAGGAAAAAAAACTGGAGGAGGAAGGAGGCATGTGTAGATGTTGTGAAGGTCTGTTAGCTGAGATTGAGGCCAAGGCAGAGAGCCAGCTCGTTCTTTTGGATCTTTCCATCTCCGTTGACATCGCAGTGACCCATTAGGGCTTTCCTGAACTTGTCCAGGTCTGTCCCACTGATGCTGGGCTGGAGGAGAGGGTTAGGAGGGTTTAAGGTAGGAGGTCAATGCCTGAATTACTCTTGTTGGGTAAATATTTTTCACAGTGAAAGGAAAGATAGTATTTTAGTGTTAGAAAGTTATTTTGAAAAGCTACAGAAAGTTAGCGTGTTTCCATAACGTCTCAAATGTAAGTCACATGTGTGGTTTTATTCGCTGATAAGATATATGCTGTTCCTAAATAAAAGTCAGTTTCAAATACGCTTGGGCAGATATTGGAAAATATCAAATATTGCGATGTTTCCTGCCAAATGCGATATTTACATTACAGTTATAACATTGAAAAAAAGAAAAAGAATTCACAGTTTTTCATCAAAACTTTGAATTGCAGTTTAGTGGCAGCATCCCTTATACCTCAAGCAAGAAATACAAACCCCTGGTTTCGCAATAATGCGATATTTGACCTGGAGTGTATCCAGTTATCAAATTTCAGAACACCAGTGCTTGTACTACAAGGGTGTCTGTTAATGTGATGCATGAAGGCTTTTAATGTGAGAATTGATAAAGGAAGTGTTGAGATTGCACCAGTAACAGTAAATGGCATCAAAACTTTAGGATTTAGGATTTTTCATTTATTGTAGAGATATACAGTATGACGCTACTCTATATATTTTTTTTCTTTAAAGATTCTTCAAAAAAGTTTTACCTTCACCAGCTCCATCATATCCTTGACAAATCCATCCACCTCCGGACCCTCCAACGCACATGTCTGACTCTATATACACACACACACACACACACACACACACACACACACACATAGACAAAGGGCACATGATACACATGGAAACATGACATAAGGATCAGCCTTGTAAAACACAGATAAATGTGATGAAAAGTTACACTAAATACTAAAACATATCCATAAATCAAATATTCAAGCACTGGGTAAAAAACTCTCTCTGGTCAGACAGAAAACAAGAACAAAAAGTCTTTAATCCAATAAATTCTTTCTGGAAAAGACACAACAGGGATTAAAACAGATAAATTCACACTTACGACATCATAGTGAGCAAAGATCTTCTCAAAGTCTCTCTTCCTGTCCTCCTGACTGCAGGCCTGACAGCAAACATCAAATAATGAAAACACAACACATTCACTGAGAGCACGAAATATTAATATTTAAGTGAGAACATGAATCCATTTAAAGGAAAAAAAATTTCAAGCTTAAATCCCCAAACTTACGTCCATCTTAAACTTCAGTAAGAAGTTTTCCTTCAGGGCCAAAATTCTGTTGATGACAAAAAAACTAATGGAGAATTGAACTCATTTGAAAATGAGACAATTTTATTTTGTAATATTGTAGAAATTCATTTTTGTTCTTGGAAACAGGAAAACATGACTGGATAAAGCTGAAATAGCTTTTTCCACAGCATTCAACCACAGTGAATGGCCTCAAGTTACCAGTTAGGTGATGTATTTGGTCTTGTGATGAAAACTGGGAAAAAGCTCATGAATTAGCCTGAGTTTATAATATTTTCTTGCAGTAATTTCAAGTGTTTAGAAACAGGATTATAATAATTAGCACATTATCTTGTTTTAATGACTTCTAGTAGATCAGGTGTGATTCAGTACCTGGCCAGGTCATTTAAATCCAGTCTGCCATCTTTGTTTTTGTCAAACATCTTCATCTACAGGGAGGGAAAAAAAAGTCAGAATTAATTTCTTATTATTCAGTGACAGACAGATATCTGAACTCTGCCTGTTACCATGGTGTCAGTGTACTCCTCCAGCTTTTCAGGCGTGACGGACCTCCTGTGTTGGAGGAACAGGTCCTGAAGGAAGCCCTGAAGGACCAAAAAAGACACAGAAATAAGAACATTTACCACAAATTAACCCAAGACTGCTGAAGGAATCTCTCCTGGGACTGACAGCACAGAGGAAGAGGAAGCCCAACATCCTGACCTGAGAGCACTCACTGAGGGATGAGTCACATTTGATCCAGTACTTGAGTGTGGAGACACAACCGCCAGTTATTTTCAGCATTTTATATCCACACAATATGAAAAATAATGTCAAATACCATCAAAAGTTTATTGATCACCTTATAGATTTCATTTATGAGGATCTGAAACTGAAATATGAAGTAAATGATGATGATCTTATGAAGCTATAAACATCAATATTTTGTATTTTTACTTCATGAACATAAAAATATCAAAGGAGAAGAAACCCTTTAACTTAAAGAGTAAGATGCAGCGCATCACTGTGAAGCCCTGGAGAAGGATTATTGTTTATATTGAAGACAACAAAAGGAAATAAAGAGTGTGGAAACCGCAGATCCAGATCACCACCATGATGTGGTCTATCGCTCTCTGGTCTAATGACTGCTGTGTGTGTTCACAGGTGTCAGAAAAAACAGACCCTTGATAACAACTGATGTGGTTTGATGTGAGCTTCTCCCTCTGTTACCTTGAGCTCGACGGCTGAAATGTAGCCGCTGCTGTCTGTGTCGTAGTTCCTCCAGATCTGCACACAGCACAGAAAAGTCATTGAGAAATTCAATAAACACCCCAAAACTAAAGACTGAGTCGACCTGTCCATTCCACCCTTCATTATTTAGATTTTGGAAATTTCTACTTTTCTCTTAAAGGAGTAATGTTTGTCCTGAAGGAGGTGCTAAAAGAAAACTCATGCAGTGTTTTCTTTTGCAATGTTGGACGCATCCACCAGACACTCACTGGATGTCCACTGTCCTCTACTCAGCCTCTTGCCCTCACCCTCATGAACTCCACGCTGTTGTCCAGCGGCGTCTCCCTGCGAAACAGAAGCAGGAAGTTTTCTTCCTCTGGCAGCATCATGGTGGCCAGCTGGAGAGAGAGGATTTACATCTGCTGTAACTGAGGATGCTGTTGCCATTTTTTTACATGACACCTCAGTTTTAAATAACATCTGATTCCTCATCTCCTTATGTAAAGCTGTTGTTAAATGTCAAATTTTGTTTTAAATGCAAAATAACTCAGTAGATCACAATCTACAGGAGTGAAAATGATTATAGATCTACACCAACAACTGAGCCAACCCCTGATTTCAACACTCACTGCCTGTTCGGGACCAGAATCAAAACCTGCAGAGGTCAGAACTTTATGCTGACTTCACTGTATTTTGTGCTGTATCTTAATCCTGCGGACGGCTGAGCTGACATGACCCGACATTTCTGAGGATTGTATGCTGAAAACGTGTTGATGTGTCATCTCCTGTAAAAACAGGAGGTGATCGTACCTCTTGGATCTGCAGACGTCCGTCAGCTGCGGCGTCACGAGCAGGTAAGAATCTGGCTCCGAGTCGTTGGATTCTGTCCTCAGTTATCTCCTCTCTCTGACAACAACATGGACATAATGTACTGTATTTTACTGCACTTTAAAACCGGCTGCTGCAGTTGTACATGATGAATTAGTTTCATATATAAAAGGAATTATGAAAAATATAACGCAAACACATACGTTCAAAAACAGGGAATCATTTTCCAAATGAAATGCAAAATTTACCTTCATTTGAAAAGAGGACTTTGGACCATTGAGCAACAGTCCAGTCCTTTTTCTCCTTAGCCCAGGTAAGATGCTTCTGACGTTGTCTCTGGTTCAGGAGTGGCTTGACACGAGGAATGCGACAGTTGTAGCCCATGTCCTGGATACGTCTGTGCATGGTGGCTCTTGATGCACTGACTCCAGCCTCAGTCCACTCCATCTGAATCTCCCCCAAATTCTTGAATTGCCTTTGCGTCACAATCCTCAAGGCTGCGGTTATCCTTGTTACTTGTGCACCTTTTTGTACCACACTTTTTCATTCCACTCAACCTTCTATGAATATGCTTGGATACAGCACTCTGAACAGCCAGCTTCTTTAGCAGTGACCTTTTGTGGCTTACCCTCCTTGTGGAGGGTGTCAATGACTGTCTCCTGGACAAATGTCAAGTCAGCAGTCTTCTCCATGATTGTGTAGCCTACTGAACCAGGCAGAGACCATTTAAAGGCTCAGGAAACCTTTGCAGGTGTTTTGAGTTAGATTGACACCATGAGTCTACACTATTGAACTTTCACAATATTCAAATTTTCTGAAATACTAAATTTTGGGTTCTCATTAGCGGTAAGCCATAATCAAATTAAAAATATATTTCACTAATGAATCTAGATAAGATAAAGTTTCACTTTTTGAATTAAATGAAGTTTTCCATGATATTCTGATTTATTGAGATGCACCTGTACATACACATGCCACCTGTTACAAAAGAACCAACTTAAGGTTGCGTTAAACGCAAGTCACATATGGCTCAAATTTGGAATCCTTCATATTTCCAGTGTCAGACTAATTGTGTGTTGTCTAACAATGGGAGACAAAAGGTCAGACAGGACAGGTTAAGTGCAGAAGAATCCCAGTTTAAATGTTTGATGACTAGTCTTCATGTGCAAAGGACTGAGCCACCAAGATGTCATAATGCCATTGTACAAAGAGTAAAATGAGGTAGAACCTCAGCATTCAAGAAGATGTCTGTGATAAAGTGTAAAGCCCTGTCAAAGACATTGCAATAATGTTTTGTTCCATCATTATCCAGCACCACAACATATTTTGAAATGACAACCGTAGGCAGGGAGTGCAGTTCTAAGTACTTTATTCAATTTCACAAAGTTGATGCCAGGATAGCTTCCAGGAAGAAGTCAGGAACCTGAGAAAAGAAACACTGTTAAGTGTGGAATTCATTACACTGACATGCAAGAAAATTGATTTTAAAGAGAAACTTGCAAAGATGCTCTTGCACATTTCTTATTTTCAAATAAGGAAAGAAAAAAAACAAAAAAAAAACAAACAAACACTCCAGCTTGATGAAAGCAGTCAAGAAATCTTAGAAACAGAGGTAAAAACATACTTACAGAAAGCATATCCAAAGTCAAACATGGGATTGACGAAGATACCAGGACCAGGGGTTTTAAATATAGCCCCAATACCTCAGAGAGCCATAAGATCTTGGCTGAATTTCAGAGTTGGTGGACTTCTCTATCGAGTCATAAGCATCACTGTCCTGGGAAGGACGAGAGTCCCACATTCCAACTTTGCGTTGGGTCATGCCAAAACTTGGCTGCTCTGGCCTGGCCTGGAGATGAAGCTGGGGCTTGCCTGGGTAGCTGGGCTGCTGGGGCTGGAGTTGAGCGGGGTAGCTGGGCTGAGGCTTGCCCAGGTAGCTGGGCTGCTGGGGCCGGGATTGAGCGGGGTAGCTGGGCTGAGGCTTGCCCGGGTAGCTGGGCTGCTGGGGCCGGGGTTGAGCGGGGTAGCTGGGCTGAGGCTTGCCCGGGTAGCTGGGCTGAGGCTTGCCCGGGTAGCTGGGCTGCTGGGGCCGGGGTTGAGCGGGGTAGCTGGGCTGAGGCTTGCCCGGGTAGCTGGGCTGCTGGGGCCGGGGTTGAGCGGGGTAGCTCGGCTGAGGCTTGCCCGGGTAGCTGGGCTGCTGGGGCCGGGGTTGAGCGGGGTAGCTGGGCTGAGGCTTGCCCGGGTAGCTGGGCTGAGGCTTGCCCGGGTAGCTGGACTGCTGGGGCCGGGGTTCAGCGGGGTAGCTGGGCTGAGGCTTGCCCGGGTAGCTGGGCTGCTGGGGCCGGGGTTGAGCGGGGTAGCTCGGCTGAGGCTTGCCCGGGTAGCTGGGCTGCTGGGGCCTGGGTTGAGCGGGGTAGCTCGGCTGAGGCTTGCCCGGGTAGCTGGGCTGCTGGGGCCGGGGTTGAGCGGGGTAGCTCGGCTGAGGCTTGCCCGGGTAGCTGGGTTGCTGGGGCCGGGGTTGAGCGGGGTAGCTCGGCTGAGGCTTGCCCGGGTAGCTGGGTTGCTGGGGCCGGGGTTGAGCAGGGTAGCTCGGCTGAGGCTTGCCCGGGTAGCTGGGCAGCTGGGACCTCGGCTGGACTTGGGGCTGAGCAGTGTAGCTGGGCTGCTGGGGCCTCGGCTGGGGCTTGCCCGGGTAGCTGGGCTGCTGGGGCCTCGGCTGGGGCTGGGGCTTGCCCGGGTAGCTGGGCTGGGGCTGAGCAGGGTAGCTGGGCTTCTGCGGCCTGGTCTCAGATTGGTGACCTGAAGCCATCTCAATTCCATGACTTGAAGCGATACCCGAGTCAAATCTGTTTCCATTCTGTGGAGAAGCAACATCCCACATGCCAGCTTTGGTCTGGAGTACACCTTTTGCATTAAGTTGTGTTTTGAAATGCGGCTGCTGTGGGTTGTCTCTGGGTTTTGAACGCCTGTAACTAGACACACTTCCATCTGGACTGTATCCATCTACTTGCCTACCATAAGAACCACTATAACCTCCAGCACCAGCAGGCTTCAGGTTCTCAAATGAACCCGTGTTGGGATAACTGGGTACAGAGCTACCTATAAAACCTCCAGGCTGTGCAGGGCTCTCATATTTTGGAGAGGCTGAACCAGGTTTGTGGCTGCCTGAAAAGCCTTCAGCCTGGGCAAAGTAAGGTTTAATGATACTGGACCCTCCACCTCTGTAGCTCAGTGCTAAAAAGAGAAAACATTTTAATGGTCAGTCATGTGAAGAAGTTACTACAACTGGAACTGCAGTTTGTGTAGAATGAACTCTTACCCTTTGCATGTGGCCCAAATGCTAATAGTGAGAGCAAGAACACCCTGGAAAATGGAGAGGATCATTACTGAACAAAAGAAACCCAAGCAATTAACAAAAGAGCCAAAAAACAAACAACACTTAAAATACTTACCTCACACAATATCCAGAGGCCATTTTCCAAACCTGAAGCCAAACAACATGCAACACTTGTGCTGCTTGCAGGATGCCAAAGGACCCAGAAGCTTTTGTTTCAGCCTTGTAACTGCTGCAACCACAGCAGTCTTTTTTATATGTTGGTACCTGAGTCCACCAGTCACATCTCACACTAATTAAATAATTGGAATCAGGTTTGAAGCATCAGTAGAGACCTCTCTGACAACATGGGCAGGTGTTTACACTTAAGCTAATTGGCTACATTTCACTTAAATACCACTCAGTATTAACTGGACTAATCACAACGATGTAATGGATGTGTAAAACCAGAAGGAGGCAGTAATGCAACATAATGGATGCCAACTGCTGTAAAAACCCAAACAGAAGGAAGAAGAAGAATACCCTGTCAGTTTGTAGACCTATTTCAAGGGTTGCTTCACCCACATTACGAAGAACTGACTGTCCCACTGTTTTCTAGCCATGTGAAGAGTTCTGGTGTTATCTTTTGAGGTCTGATATATCCACCTCTCAGATTTGTCCTGCTACCCACATATAACAGAGGTTACATTTGATTTTGTCTGTGGCACACAATAAATTAACAATTAGTTCTAAAACAAATGCTAACATATTAAAAGGCAACATCTCTGACTGGACAAATCACAGAACTTGCTGTCCTACAGTATATGGAACATTTGTTCCAGAGTTGGGGGACTTGAGTCCCATGACTTTACTCAAGTCAGACTTAAATCACAGGACTTGAGACTTGATTGATTAACAATGATAAAACTTTGACTTGGTATTCATAATTTGAGAGTTGACTTAGACTTCACTCAGAAGACTAGGATATTTCAATTCTTACGCCTCTGCTCCAGCGGCAGCCAAAGCTGGTGGCATATTGTTTTCAGGCTGTCCGTCCATCTCGTTATTGTGGACATGATACCCCAAAACGCCTTGACAGAACTTCCTAAAATTTGGCACAATTGAGCACTATGCTCGTAGAACATTAAAAATTTGGTGTGGGATGAGCGAGTGTTTTACAAGCTGCATGTCTTCTGGTTCATTTTTGTAAAAATTCAAGCAGATCTTGACCCTCTTTCACAGCTTCTTACTGATCTAGTGTTATATTCTAATAAGCTGCTGTTTGCAAGACATCTAGGCTCGCTGAACTGCAAGCAGCCTTCAGCTGTGAATTTCAGCCCATGTTAAGAGATTCCTCATCTTGACTCTTGATGCACATCCTCTACAATTTTCCTGAGCATGACCCCACACACCACAACTTCCATCTCTCCAGTTGGTTTTAGTCCCCATTTATGCAGCCTAGAAAGCATGAAACATGAACAAACCTAAGGTTGTGTTGTATTGAAGTGAGCCAAGTCGAAGTACTTATGTCTCTACAGTCTCATCAATGAATGTAAATACAAAAATAACATTGAAGGTGGTCTGCTTGTACTATCAACTGACTCCTATGATTTAACTATCTCTGGATGGCAAGTTCAAATAAATATATTAAATTCACTCTTTGAATTGTGTCAGAGAAGAAAGACAGAGCTGACAAATATTCAACACATTTTACTAACCATCATTCATTTCACTTATTTTACATTAATGTCAAGCAAATAGTTTCACAACAAAGAAGCAGCATACCATGCAGTCATGAAAAAGACCATCATCGTAAGACACCAGCTAGATATCATTTTATAGCTCAAGTCTTTGTTTAAACCATGGTGGCATGGATGCTATTTTAATACATTTTATATTCACTTCTGCTGGAATTTTAATACAGAAAAATATAGAAAACTGTGGGAATGTACTGTGCTCATGGTAACATCAAACTTAGAGGGAAGAGAAGTCACATGGGAAGAAAGACAAAAAAGGAGGGAGTGAAAAGTAAGGAAGTAAAGAAGGAGGGAAGAGAGGAAGTAACAGCGAATAGAGATGGAGGAAAAAAAACTGGAGGAGGAAGGAGGCATGTGTAGATATTGTGAAGGTCTGTTAGCTGAGTTTGAGGCCAAGGCAGAGAGCCAGCTCGTTCTTTTGGATCTTTCCATCTCCGTTGATGTCGCAGTGACCCATTAGGGCTTTCCTGAACTTGTCCAGGTCTGTCCCACTGATGCTGGGCTGGAGGAGAGGGTTAGGAGGGTTTAAGGTAGGAGGTCAATGCCTGAATTACTCTTGTTGGGTAAATATTTTTCACAGTGAAAGGAAAGATAGTATTTTAGTGTTAGAAAGTTATTTTGAAAAGCTACAGAAAGTTAGCATGTTACCATAACGTCTCAAATGTAAGTCACATGTGTGGTTTTATTCGCTGATAAGATATATGCTGTTCCTAAATAAAAGTCAGTTTCAAATACGCTTGGGCAGATATTGGATAATATCAAATATTGCGATGTTTCCTGCCAAATGCGATATTTACATTACAGTTATAACATTGAAAAAAAGAAAAAGAATTCACAGTTTTTCATCAAAACTTTGAATTGCAGTTTAGTGGCAGCATCCCTTATACCTCAAGCAAGAAATACAAACCCCTGGTTTCGCAATAATGCGATATTTGACCTGGAGTGTATCCAGTTATCAAATTTCAGAACACCAGTGCTTGTACTACAAGGGTGTCTGTTAATGTGATGCATGAAGGCTTTTAATGTGAGAATTGATAAAGGAAGTGTTGAGATTGCACCAGTAACAGTAAATGGCATCAAAACTTTAGGATTTAGGATTTTTCATTTATTGTAGAGATATACAGTATGACGCTACTCTATATATTTTTTTCTTCAAAGATTCTTCAAAAAAGTTTTACCTTCACCAGCTCCATCATATCCTTGACAAATCCATCCACCTCCGGACCCTCCAACGCACCTGTCTGACTCTATATACACACACACACACACACACACACACACACACACACACACACACACACACACACACACACACACACACACACACACACACAGACAAAGGGCACATGATACACATGGAAACATGACATAAGGATCAGCCTTGTAAAACACAGATAAATGTGATGAAAAGTTATACTAAATACTAAAACATATCCATAAATCAAATATTCAAGCACTGGGTAAAAAACTCTCTCTGGTCAGACAGAAAACAAGAACAAAAAGTCTTTAATCCAATAAATTCTTTCTGGGAAAAGACACAACAGGGATTAAAACAGATAAATTCACACTTACGACATCATAGTGAGCAAAGATCTTCTCAAAGTCTCTCTTCCTGTCCTCCTGACTGCAGGCCTGACAGCAAACATCAAATAATGAAAACACAACACATTCACTGAGAGCACGAAATATTAATATTTAAGTGAGAACAATGAATCCATTTAAAGGAAAAAAAACAGTTCAAGCTTAAATCCCCAAACTTACGTCCATCTTAAACTTCAGTAAGAAGTTTTCCTTCAGGGCCAAAATTCTGTTGATGACAAAAAAACTAATGGAGAATTGAACTCATTTAAAAATGAGACAATTTTATTTTGTAATATTGTAGAAATTCATTTTTGTTCTTGGAAACAGGAAAACGTGACTGGATAAAGCTGAAATAGCTTTTTCCACAGCATTCAACCACAGTGAATGGCCTCAAGTTACCAGTGAGGTGATGTATTTGGTCTTGTGATGAAAACTGGGAAAAAGCTCATGAATTAGCCTGAGTTTATAATATTTTCTTGCAGTAATTTCAAGTGTTTAGAAACAGGATTATAATAATCAGCACATTATCTTGTTTTAAGGACTTCTAGTAGATCAGGTGTGATTCAGTACCTGGCCAGGTCATTTAAATCCAGTCTGCCATCTTTGTTTTTGTCAAACATCTTCATCTACAGGGAGGGAAAAAAAAGTCAGAATTAATTTCTTATTATTCAGTGACAGACAGATATCTGAACTCTGCCTGTTACCATGGTGTCAGTGTACTCCTCCAGCTTTTCAGGCGTGACGGACCTCCTGTGTTGGAGGAACAGGTCCTGAAGGAAGCCCTGAAGGACCAAAAAAGACACAGGAATAAGAACATTTACCACAAATTAACCCAAGACTGCTGAAGGAATCTCTCCTGGGACTGACAGCACAGAGGAAGAGGAAGCCCAACATCCTGACCTGAGAGCACTCACTGAGGGATGAGTCACATTTGATCCAGTACTTGAGTGTGGAGACACAACCGCCAGTTATTTTCAGCATTTTATATCCACACAATATCAAAAATAATGTCAAATACCATCAAAAGTTTATTGATCACCTTATAGATTTCATTTATGAGGATCTGAAACTGAAATATGAAGTAAATGATGATGATCTTATGAAGCTATAAACATCAATATTTTGTATTTTTACTTCATGAACATAAAAATATCAAAGGAGAAGAAACCCTTTAACTTAAAGAGTAAGATGCAGCGCATCACTGTGAAGCCCTGGAGAAGGATTATTGTTTATATTGAAGACAACAAAAGGAAATAAAGAGTGTGGAAACCGCAGATCCAGATCACCACCATGATGTGGTCTATCGCTCTCTGGTCTAATGACTGCTGTGTGTGTTCACAGGTGTCAGAAAAAACAGACCCTTGATAACAACTGATGTGGTTTGATGTGAGCTTCTCCCTCTGTTACCTTGAGCTCGACGGCTGAAATGTAGCCGCTGCTGTCTGTGTCGTAGTTCCTCCAGATCTGCACACAGCACAGAAAAGTCATTGAGAAATTCAATAAACACCCCAAAACTAAAGACTGAGTCGACCTGTCCATTCCACCCTTCATTATTTAGATTTTGGAAATTTCTACTTTTCTCTTAAAGGAGTAATGTTTGTCCTGAAGGAGGTGCTAAAAGAAAACTCATGCAGTGTTTTCTTTTGCAATGTTGGACGCATCCACCAGACACTCACTGGATGTCCACTGTCCTCTACTCAGCCTCTTGCCCTCACCCTCATGAACTCCACGCTGTTGTCCAGCGGCGTCTCCCTGCGAAACAGAAGCAGGAAGTTTTCTTCCTCTGGCAGCATCATGGTGGCCAGCTGGAGAGAGAGGATTTACATCTGCTGTAACTGAGGATGCTGTTGCCATTTTTTTACATGACACCTCAGTTTTAAATAACATCTGATTCCTCATCTCCTTATGTAAAGCTGTTGTTAAATGTCAAATTTTGTTTTAAATGCAAAATAACTCAGTAGATCACAATCTACAGGAGTGAAAATGATTATAGATCTACACCAACAACTGAGCTATACAACGTCTAGAAAAGACATCTTTAAAACGTCTAGAAAAGACATCTATACAACGTCTAGAAAAGACATCTTTAAAACGTCTAGAAAAGACATCTATACAACGTCTAGAAAAGACATCTTTAAAACGTCCGGGAAAGACGTATTAAAAACTTTCATTCTGGCTCCTCTGAGAACGTCTTCTGGATGTTCGGATATCACGTCTTTTTGACGTGTTTTGGACCACTTTTTGCTCAGTGGGATAACAAAGAAGCAGCATACCATGCAGTCATGAAAAAGACCATCATCGTAAGACACCAGCTAGATATCATTTTATAGCTCAAGTCTTTGTTTAAACCATGGTGGCATGGATGCTATTTTAATACATTTTATATTCACTTCTGCTGGAATTTTAATACAGAAAAATATAGAAAACTGTGGGAATGTACTGTGCTCATGGTAACATCAAACTTAGAGGGAAGAGAAGTCACATGGGAAGAAAGACAAAAAAGGAGGGAGTGAAAAGTAAGGAAGTAAAGAAGGAGGGAAGAGAGGAAGTAACAGCGAATAGAGATGGAGGAAAAAAAACTGGAGGAGGAAGGAGGCATGTGTAGATATTGTGAAGGTCTGTTAGCTGAGTTTGAGGCCAAGGCAGAGAGCCAGCTCGTTCTTTTGGATCTTTCCATCTCCGTTGATGTCGCAGTGACCCATTAGGGCTTTCCTGAACTTGTCCAGGTCTGTCCCACTGATGCTGGGCTGGAGGAGAGGGTTAGGAGGGTTTAAGGTAGGAGGTCAATGCCTGAATTACTCTTGTTGGGTAAATATTTTTCACAGTGAAAGGAAAGATAGTATTTTAGTGTTAGAAAGTTATTTTGAAAAGCTACAGAAAGTTAGCATGTTACCATAACGTCTCAAATGTAAGTCACATGTGTGGTTTTATTCGCTGATAAGATATATGCTGTTCCTAAATAAAAGTCAGTTTCAAATACGCTTGGGCAGATATTGGATAATATCAAATATTGCGATGTTTCCTGCCAAATGCGATATTTACATTACAGTTATAACATTGAAAAAAAGAAAAAGAATTCACAGTTTTTCATCAAAACTTTGAATTGCAGTTTAGTGGCAGCATCCCTTATACCTCAAGCAAGAAATACAAACCCCTGGTTTCGCAATAATGCGATATTTGACCTGGAGTGTATCCAGTTATCAAATTTCAGAACACCAGTGCTTGTACTACAAGGGTGTCTGTTAATGTGATGCATGAAGGCTTTTAATGTGAGAATTGATAAAGGAAGTGTTGAGATTGCACCAGTAACAGTAAATGGCATCAAAACTTTAGGATTTAGGATTTTTCATTTATTGTAGAGATATACAGTATGACGCTACTCTATATATTTTTTTCTTCAAAGATTCTTCAAAAAAGTTTTACCTTCACCAGCTCCATCATATCCTTGACAAATCCATCCACCTCCGGACCCTCCAACGCACCTGTCTGACTCTATATACACACACACACACACACACACACACACACACACACACACACACACACACACACACACACACACACACACACACAGACAAAGGGCACATGATACACATGGAAACATGACATAAGGATCAGCCTTGTAAAACACAGATAAATGTGATGAAAAGTTATACTAAATACTAAAACATATCCATAAATCAAATATTCAAGCACTGGGTAAAAAACTCTCTCTGGTCAGACAGAAAACAAGAACAAAAAGTCTTTAATCCAATAAATTCTTTCTGGGAAAAGACACAACAGGGATTAAAACAGATAAATTCACACTTACGACATCATAGTGAGCAAAGATCTTCTCAAAGTCTCTCTTCCTGTCCTCCTGACTGCAGGCCTGACAGCAAACATCAAATAATGAAAACACAACACATTCACTGAGAGCACGAAATATTAATATTTAAGTGAGAACAATGAATCCATTTAAAGGAAAAAAAACAGTTCAAGCTTAAATCCCCAAACTTACGTCCATCTTAAACTTCAGTAAGAAGTTTTCCTTCAGGGCCAAAATTCTGTTGATGACAAAAAAACTAATGGAGAATTGAACTCATTTAAAAATGAGACAATTTTATTTTGTAATATTGTAGAAATTCATTTTTGTTCTTGGAAACAGGAAAACGTGACTGGATAAAGCTGAAATAGCTTTTTCCACAGCATTCAACCACAGTGAATGGCCTCAAGTTACCAGTGAGGTGATGTATTTGGTCTTGTGATGAAAACTGGGAAAAAGCTCATGAATTAGCCTGAGTTTATAATATTTTCTTGCAGTAATTTCAAGTGTTTAGAAACAGGATTATAATAATCAGCACATTATCTTGTTTTAAGGACTTCTAGTAGATCAGGTGTGATTCAGTACCTGGCCAGGTCATTTAAATCCAGTCTGCCATCTTTGTTTTTGTCAAACATCTTCATCTACAGGGAGGGAAAAAAAAGTCAGAATTAATTTCTTATTATTCAGTGACAGACAGATATCTGAACTCTGCCTGTTACCATGGTGTCAGTGTACTCCTCCAGCTTTTCAGGCGTGACGGACCTCCTGTGTTGGAGGAACAGGTCCTGAAGGAAGCCCTGAAGGACCAAAAAAGACACAGGAATAAGAACATTTACCACAAATTAACCCAAGACTGCTGAAGGAATCTCTCCTGGGACTGACAGCACAGAGGAAGAGGAAGCCCAACATCCTGACCTGAGAGCACTCACTGAGGGATGAGTCACATTTGATCCAGTACTTGAGTGTGGAGACACAACCGCCAGTTATTTTCAGCATTTTATATCCACACAATATCAAAAATAATGTCAAATACCATCAAAAGTTTATTGATCACCTTATAGATTTCATTTATGAGGATCTGAAACTGAAATATGAAGTAAATGATGATGATCTTATGAAGCTATAAACATCAATATTTTGTATTTTTACTTCATGAACATAAAAATATCAAAGGAGAAGAAACCCTTTAACTTAAAGAGTAAGATGCAGCGCATCACTGTGAAGCCCTGGAGAAGGATTATTGTTTATATTGAAGACAACAAAAGGAAATAAAGAGTGTGGAAACCGCAGATCCAGATCACCACCATGATGTGGTCTATCGCTCTCTGGTCTAATGACTGCTGTGTGTGTTCACAGGTGTCAGAAAAAACAGACCCTTGATAACAACTGATGTGGTTTGATGTGAGCTTCTCCCTCTGTTACCTTGAGCTCGACGGCTGAAATGTAGCCGCTGCTGTCTGTGTCGTAGTTCCTCCAGATCTGCACACAGCACAGAAAAGTCATTGAGAAATTCAATAAACACCCCAAAACTAAAGACTGAGTCGACCTGTCCATTCCACCCTTCATTATTTAGATTTTGGAAATTTCTACTTTTCTCTTAAAGGAGTAATGTTTGTCCTGAAGGAGGTGCTAAAAGAAAACTCATGCAGTGTTTTCTTTTGCAATGTTGGACGCATCCACCAGACACTCACTGGATGTCCACTGTCCTCTACTCAGCCTCTTGCCCTCACCCTCATGAACTCCACGCTGTTGTCCAGCGGCGTCTCCCTGCGAAACAGAAGCAGGAAGTTTTCTTCCTCTGGCAGCATCATGGTGGCCAGCTGGAGAGAGAGGATTTACATCTGCTGTAACTGAGGATGCTGTTGCCATTTTTTTACATGACACCTCAGTTTTAAATAACATCTGATTCCTCATCTCCTTATGTAAAGCTGTTGTTAAATGTCAAATTTTGTTTTAAATGCAAAATAACTCAGTAGATCACAATCTACAGGAGTGAAAATGATTATAGATCTACACCAACAACTGAGCCAACCCCTGATTTCAACACTCACTGCCTGTTCGGGACCAGAATCAAAACCTGCAGAGGTCAGAACTTTATGCTGACTTCACTGTATTTTGTGCTGTATCTTAATCCTGCGGACGGCTGAGCTGACATGACCCGACATTTCTGAGGATTGTATGCTGAAAACGTGTTGATGTGTCATCTCCTGTAAAAACAGGAGGTGATCGTACCTCTTGGATCTGCAGACGTCCGTCAGCTGCGGCGTCACGAGCAGGTAAGAATCTGGCTCCGAGTCGTTGGATTCTGTCCTCAGTTATCTCCTCTCTCTGACAACAACATGGACATAATGTACTGTATTTTACTGCACTTTAAAACCGGCTGCTGCAGTTGTACATGATGAATTAGTTTCATATATAAAAGGAATTATAAAAAATATAACGCAAACACATACATTCAAAATGATGTGTGTAAGCTCAAGTCTTAGTCAGTGCTTTGGTGGGAAATGAAACTGGTGGTGAACAGTGGTTTTAGATGAAGTGTTGATCACAACCTTAAACGCACAATATGTAATTTTCTGCTACTAGGGGTCTCTTAGTCTAAAAAAAAAAAAAAATTATAGAGCTTGGTGTATGGAGTGTGGGATCATGGGAGTTGTTGTCTTCACCACCACTGCTGTAAGTTTCTCCTGGTTTGGATTCCTTCAGTGTCAGTGGTTCATGAAGTTTTTCTCTGGAGCTGAATTATCCACAGAGGTCTCCTCCTCTCCACAACAAACAGACTAGGTGATTAAAACCAGTAAAAACACTGAATAAAGCAGTTTCACATGAAAAATCTGTGTTTTTCCATCCCTCTTCAGTGGACACAGGACGTCTTGGAGGGGCTGTGAGCCGAGCAACCTAATGTTTGCTCAGCTTGTTTCTCTGATAAATCGAGATCCAGATGTCCGATGACAAAAATCCGTCATCTGGTTAAAATATATAGATAAAAAACGACCAAGAACCGAAAAGTGAATCTTAAATATGTGATTTAAAAATGGATAAAAAAAATCAATTTTGAGCTTCTGGCAGGCAGCCACAACACTGATGCATGCACATAGAGGATATGAAGTCATTGACAGGCGGCCAAATGAAACTGTTGCCACTGATTTCTCTGGTTTGAGAATTGATAGAAACATTTGTGATCATAAAAGCTCAACAACATATATAACAGAGATGTAGTTGTGTTTAGACATTTAATGTGAAAAAAAATGACATATTGTACCTTTAAGAAAACAAGTATCAATAAACTCTGAAGAGCACAATTTAAAAAACCTGCAAGTCATT
Source organism: Seriola aureovittata (assembly GCF_021018895.1). Classification (NCBI taxonomy): domain Eukaryota; kingdom Metazoa; phylum Chordata; class Actinopteri; order Carangiformes; family Carangidae; genus Seriola; species Seriola aureovittata. Next base: position 5,629,946 of record NC_079379.1, read on the forward strand.
CATTATTTATATTTATATCATATTTCTCTCATGTATGAATTTTCTGTGTAGCAGTTGAACATTTCTGGCAGCAGCGCCCCCCTGTGGCTCTATCAAAAACACCTGTCTGTCTGATGACACAGGTCGAGATCCTGCTGATTTCCATGAGGTGGAAAGGGACCAAAACTCAACATGCAGCCTCATATTTTCTCTCTGTACCTTCATCCCCCGTTTTTCCAGCATGTGTTGAAAGAAGGCGTCCAGCTGCTTTCCTTCGATGTAACCATCGTCTAAACAAGACACACAAGCAGGCGTTCAGAATATAAAACTCACCAGTTCATGTGTGGATTCACATACAACTTTTAGCCTCATGAAACAAGAGTGTGAAATAAAACAAATAAAATTAAATAAACTACAATGTAAAAATCTCAACAGGATCAACACAGTGCAGCTGGATGATCCAGTATAAATATTATAGCATTTATCATTCATTCATTGATTTGGCCTATTTTACACTTGATCATGTTTTACAATTAGCAGCTTATTCTAGAGAGAAACACATTGTTGTTTGGTTCCAAAAGACACAATAACACAATTTGCCAATTTCTATAAAAATGACTGATGCAAAATAACATTATTATCTCATATCATGTCAGGGTCTCATGGATCACATTATGTCACTGAGACTTAAAGTGGAACTATAACCTCAGAGGAAGATCATGCGATATGACCGAAAGCTCCAGAGCAGCCACTATCTGACCTTGTGGTGAGATTTCTTTGTCGGCTACTTTATTCAAATCATATGAATAAACTCAGGGGATTATGTGTGATGTTCAGGACATTAGTTTGGCAAACAGATTAAATACATTTAAAGTTATTTCTGCTACAGTCTCCTTAAATTAAATATTAATTTCGGGGGCTGGGGTGGTGTGTGAAGCAGCTTCCATCCCACCCCAATGTTGCGGTGCTGTGTTTTGCTGGAGGTCTGGAGGAGGTGGTGCTATGGCTTTTCGTGCACTTCACATTATATTCACAGCTTTTTATTTACAGCGATGAACCTTGGGTTGCACATGACCTCATGAGTTTTCTCCTAAAGTCTTATGTTGTTGTATTTGTCAGAAAACTTACACAGATCATATATGATTTCTGAAACTAAAAACCAATTTGGATGGATACAACCCACAGTACAAGAAAAACATAATGTAAGATACTACGCTATGAAAATGAATTGAAGTCTGTGCAACAGGGGTTTAAAAATATGAATAAATGCTTTCAATGCTTTTAAATGCCACATATTAACATTAATGGGCTGAACCTGCATTTAACTGGTTTAACATACATTTTAATTCTCTCCTATTATTAATGCAGTTTGTCACATTATCAATTAAATGTAAACACACTGAGTCGAGCTCCTAGAGTCACTGAATGATGTTACAGTCACATGGACTTTAGAGAATGAACCACTCTCACCATCCACATCGAAGTGTTGCCAGATCTGTAAAAATCCTGCAGCGTCCAGTCCGTCCACAGCGCGGTCCATGGTGCCGGAGACCAGTCCAGAGGTCGAGCTGCTGACAATAAGACAACGGGAAAAACAACGAGACGTAGAGCGGAGTCACAGAGAGAGAGAGGAGAGAAAGTTTATTCTGATTTCATCTTCAGGGGTCAGAGAAATGAGAGAATACAGCTCTTTTATGAAGGGAGGGGGGAGAGAGGGAGAGAGAGAGAGAGGAAGGAGAGAGATAGAGAGCGGGGGAGGGAGAGAGAGGGGCAGGGGGGTGAGGGGGAGAGAGAAGAGGAAGGGTAAGAGAGAGAATGAGGGGGAGGGAGAGAGAGGAAGAGGGTGCAGAGAAGAGGGGAGAGAGAGAAGGGGTGAAGAGGGGAGAGAGAGAGAGAGTGTGAGAGGGGGTGAAGAGGGGGGCCACTGAGGAATAGAGAGAGAAAGAGTGAGGGGGGAGAGAGGGGGGGTGAGAGAGGTAGAGAGTGAGAGGGGGGACAAGAGAGGGAGAGAGTGAGAGAGGGGGGGAGGGAGAGAGAGGGGGGGTGAGAGAGGTAGAGAGTGAAAGGGGGGGCAAGAGAGGGAGGGAGTGAGAGAGGGGGGCTGAGAGAGGTAGAGAGGGAGAGAGAGGGAGGGGGGTGAGAGAGGTAGAGAGGGAGAGAGAGGGAGGGGGGTGAGAGAGGTAGAGAGTGAGAGAGAGGGGCGGTAGAGTGATGGACAGAGGGAGAGAGAGTGGGTGAGCAGTGAATCAGTATTTATTGGCGTAAACAAACAGATACAGAAACATGTGACAGCTGACGTCACATTTCAGACTCGTAGCTTCACAAACATATAAACAATAAAACACAGCGTTTCACTGAATCTTTAAAAATAACAACAATATTTTCCCAGTAAGATAAAAGCCATCACCACGAATCTTAAATGAAACTCCATGCAGAGTCAACAGCATGTTTCATCCATAATAAATCATCATACAATATAAACCCCAGTGTCTGTGTTTCACTCTGATTAAACCCATTTATTCTATAAACACAACCTTTAACAAGTGTTAGTACATATTTACACTGATACATAAAACATCTGTAAGTGCAGCAGTACATGATTAACAGAGATCAGTATGTGATAAGGCAAGATGTGAGGATACAGCAGCGGTGTTGATAGCAGAGTAAAATCAATGAACATTTTATGTTTTATACACATACATTAAACAGAAAAAGCAAGTAAAATATTTTTTTTGTTGTTGAAAGAAAACGTTTATTTTCATCTGTATAAACCCCCCCACCCGAGAGGCAGTTTTTGTTTTCTGGAAAAAACAAAACTTAGAAAAACGATCATCCCAAAATATTTTTCACTTGCCCTCAGGGGTTGTTCTCGCAGTTTAGACTGTGGTAGTGGCACACCTCACCCTCTTGTGGCCAAAAGCAGTATTACAAAAGCAAATCCTCACAAAGCAATCCTCACTAAAAAAAAAAATATATATTTTTTTTGTCTGTGAAAACGACCCCAGAAAGGCAAGTAAAAAAAAATATTTTGGGGGCCAATAATTTTTCTATGCCCCCCCCCCCGGGAAAAAAATAATCACTTGCTCTTGAAGGTGTTTATACAGATGAAAAGGAGAAAAAAATTATCCTGGTAAAAAACAAAAAAAACTTCACTTGCCTTTTAGGGCTGAAGGACATTTGACTTCTAATTTTTGGTTCAGCGGACCCTCAGTGGGTAAACTATCAGTCGCTCTTCGTCTCCACCCACTGAGGATTCTGCCACGTTCACATCATGGAGGAGGAACAGCAACAACGTATGTTCATCACTTACAGGCTTTCAAGTGAACTGAAGACAGGTGAGTGACGGCTGAGTTTGACTTTTTAAAAACAGTTTGATAGTTTAGTCCGTATACTTTAAAAATAAATGGCGTTAGGTGCCTTTCAAAATAATATAAGGCATTAATTTATATTTATTGGACCTTTCAGAAGTCATAACTAGAGTTAGATGCTGATGTGAACAATTTTTCAAGTCATGACACCAATGCAGCATTTACACAAATCTCCCCCTTACAGAGCCATATTTATATCACTGTTCTTGCTCCTCTCTGCTGATGGGAGTCAGATTATTTTAATGGGATTTTTCTAGACTCTACTTCAACAATCTGAATCTGATTCTGTCTCATTTCAAGATACAGACACTTAAGGTTAAATTAAATGGGAACAAGAGGAATAATCTCGACCCACAAGCAGAATATTTTGTGATTTTTTTTTTGTCAGTCAGATAATTATGCGATCCACAGTAACTCAGGTGACCTGATATATTTTCTAGTCAAGAGCAGTCATTATATTTTATAACATTAAAATGAAAACTTATTTACAACTCCAATGAAAGCTCAAGGACACATCACACAGCATCTGTTGTCTTGAAATCATTAAAACCCAGTCAGGTTAGCATCGTTAGCCGTCACAGGACACAAAAGTAGAGTCATCTGTTTCAGTCTGAATCAGTCTCGTTGTGAGGTTGACTCTATTTGAGATATAATATATAAAAATAAAGATTTGAAGAGCTTGAACTCGCTTTGGTTTTTTGTTGTTGTTCCTCTTCTAAAGTGCTGCAGGATGTTTCTGCTGCCCCTGATTTCTAATCTGTGAACAGCCTGTTCCTGGATGAGGAGTGAATGTTTGCAGGATAAAAAAGTTTCTATATTAAGTCATTACCTCCAGACAAGCTGACGGTAGAGCTCACTGAGTTACAGTTTACCTGCTGCATGTAAACACCGTGGACAGCCAGACTCATTCTCAGTGTTTTGGACTAACTGAGCTTATTATAGCTGGACCCGGTTGTGTAAGTAACCACAGATTGTCTCTGCACCAGATAAAACCCATCTGGACAGCTCTTTATGGTCCTATTAGAGCTGTTGACAGAGACGGTAGTGGGACTGTTCTGGTGTCCATTCGGCCGAACAGTTCGACTGATCCAAGGTCAGGAAACTCGTCTGATGAAAGTTTTACAGCGTCCCCCCTGTTTACATGTGCCTTATCAAAAAAAAAAAAAACAAAAAAAAAACAAAAAACAATTTACTCTCCACTGGCTTTTACTGTCTGTACGTGATTGTTCCCCTGGTGGAGTAAAGACTTTTGAGCGAGATTTAAACAACCATCAGACTGAAGGCGTGTCTTCACCGGACTCCTCCTCTGATTTGTTGTCAGATGGAGATTGAACCTCCTCCTCAGCTGGACTGAGATCTGTGTCCGCCAGAGATGGAGGCGTCACTGAACAGAGAGGGAGAATACACATGTGAGACAGAGAACGAGGGAAACAGCTGGACTGAAACAGTGAAAGACGTGTTCTTATTTGATTAAGAAATTAAAGTGAGATCATCAAATGGAAAGTAAAGAAAACAATAAATTCAGGTCCAGAAACCACAAAAACCTAAAAATGACAATAAATTTGGACCAAATAACACTGGACAAATAAACTATGAACCGAGTTAAAATTATGAGGCAAAGTCTTTTAACCACTTTAATATCATGGATCTCAGACGCCTCAATAAATGACTGAAGTGTAACTACTGCTACATTTTGACAACCATGCAGAGACTAGTTTTAGAGATCAGTCGAACCGTAAGTGGGGAGCGACTTGGTGCGTTCCCGGTCTTCCGCCCCGGCAGGAGGAGGACTCGCTGAGCTCTTCAGGGACGACCACTGCCTACCACCGCCGGCTCCAGGCTCGCTTCCTGCACCGGGCGGGTCAAACGCATCGCCGCCGTCTCCAGAAAAATCAACTGTAGGAAAGAGAGACACAAGGAAACTGATGCGTCTGTGTTCTTCAGCAATATTTCACCGCACACATTGCAAAATGACAACCATCAACAGTTTGTCTTTTCTGTGGCCCTGGAAACATCTGAGACTGAGAGAGCCAATGAGAAGAGAGGAGGGCATGGATGAGGGTGGTGACTGTTTTGTTAATACTTTAACAGTATTAATATAGAACCTTTACCTGCTTTATAATCAAAGAGGACATGGACATCTACCTTTATACAATACGGGACTTTTAATTTTACAAATTTACATAATAAAAGAAAGATTCTTCCTCTTCCAGACTGATGGACAGCAGAAAATAAAATTAAATCCTGTTTCCTGTTTTTTTTTATAGAATTGTGTAGGTGGTTTATGTCTTACGTCCAAAACAGTGAGAGGTGTGTGATGACGCCTGCTGAGACGTGTAAATGACCCTTCTGTCTCTTTGATTTTAAAAACACGTCTTCTTGCACAATCACAACAGACGACTTTTTGATTACATAGAAGCCTTTTTTAAAGAAAAACACTGAGTTCCTGTGAGTGTTAATTACACAAGTCGCGTGTTAAACCACAAAATCCCCCACACACACTCTGACACTTGGACATGTCAAGTACAGGCTGGAACTGGATGCATGTGCTTTGCTTCAGATGTCCTGTTTGTGGAGGCGTCAAATATGGCCCTGAAAGTGTTCATTAAACAAGTTGTCACCTGTTATATTGTCAGTAATACTGCAGCTAACAGGCAACGCTGACTCATGCAACCTTTATCATTAAGAAAAAACAGCCACTGCTCTCTGTCATCTTAGTCGTTTTCATTTTTCAGTGCCTTTAGATTCTCCTTTCTCTTCTCATTCTATAGTGTTTACAGAATTGTCACATTCTTCTCTAAGCTAAATGTGGCCAATTTTTCCTTTTTGGATCAGAATCTCCTCAACAAAAAATGCCTGTTTAATATAGGAACCTTGAAAGAAGAAATAATTAAAACAAATGTGGAGTATTTTGACATACATAGCCAGGACACGTATCAGTTATGCTGAAAATGTTTATCACTGTGCTATATCCTAAATACACAGGATCAAATACATATTTAATACATTTAATGTAAATTTAGCTGATTATTAATTGTAATTTGATTCCTGTCTATCGTTTATTCGCATGAAATAATGTTTTTAACAAAAAAATAAATATTTTTAATTATTTAAATCCTGAACACAACATTTGTGTGATTTGTGTTGTGCATTAAAATTTTTTTTTTTTTTTTACTAATGCCATGTTTGTAAAGGTCAAACAGAGATACTAACCCTCCAGTGGAGACAGGGGTCCTGCAATGTTGCTGCTGGTGCTCTCTCGCTCCTGCTCCGATGGCGCCCTCTTCAGGCGAGGAGCAGGAAGTGGTCCTTTAGCAGAGGAGCTGCTTACTGGAACCTCAGAGTCATCTGAGAACCAGATATCAATAAAACAACCAAACAATGAACAAGCTGTCAGGACAAATCCACAGATGTGGGATTTAAACTACAATCCTACTTGTGGTAATAAAAATATTTAGAAACAATGGAAGCTTCTGGTGGCTGTAGGATGCCCTAAAGTTGACAAAACTCTGAGAGCAATCCCAATCCTTGCCTACCTTGAATGCAGGTGCTGTTTGCCCTGGGACTGGTTGGACTGGTTGGACTGGTGGGACTGGTTGGGCAAGAGGTGTGCGCCCCCTGTTGGAGTTTGGTGGCCTGGGATGGAGGCGGTTTGGGGGTGATGCTCGGTGGTTTGGACCTGGGAGCTGGCTCTGGTTTGGACTCATCAGGGTCTGCTGGGATAATGGGGTGGAGGTCTGACCACAAGTCTTATTCTACTATGGACTTAATGAGTGTCATTACTGTTGGTTGTGAACTGTGAACTAATTACTATGGAAATTCTACATACAACTCTTACACTGAGCAATCAAGACACTGGTGCACCGGTAACATGATATTAAAGAAACTCACCTTTGTCCCCATCCACCTTCTCCAACAAGGTTGACGACTCAGACTGAAAACAGAGAGACAGAGAGGTAATGTCACTGAATGTGCGACTTCATGTATTCTACATTACTAGTTATTTAAAACCCCAGTCTTCTAACTGTTTGTTTTCAAGTTCTTTTTAATATGTCGACTATTGAGGGAAGAGAAGGAATGTAACTGAGAAAGAGAGAGATGAGGAATGACAATACATGTACTGTATATACCACAGATACAAGCTTTGTTTTTACACCAGCTTTAAAAGTGTGGAGGTTGTTCTCTCGCTTTTAATTGTGTTTATGTCTCTTCTTGCTCTGTGAATTTTTTCTGAACTTTACACCATGATGAAAAAGGAACTGCAGCACTCATCTCATTTGGGTAACAATGTTTTTTAATTTATCTTTCTAATTGCATCCATATGGGAATTTTAACTTAATTTATTCATTTATTATTCTAATATCCTGCTATGTATAAAGGTATTCCTGTTTTACTACGGTCATTTTATATTTTTACCACCTGTTTTATGTCTCTTTGTAGTTAAGTGATCTCCTTAGGTTTTAGTTTTGCTTTTGTTTTATCTGAGCTCACCAAAGAAAATTCCTGTAAACTCCACTGAAATGACAATAAAGTCTTGAATCTTGAGCTCCTGAATCTAAACCAGCAACTGACACAGTTTTATACTTTATGCTCTTATGGGCAGTGGTCAACAAAAAACAAAACAAGCAGCCTACAGTAATACATATCAAATTGGTGCTTGAAGATGAGGCACAAGAAAGTTCAAGGAATTTGCTTTCTTCCTGCTGTATGTTCTTACACTGGTTTAAAGACATACTAGCATCAATATATTGACTACTGATGGATTTACATCATTAGTATTACATCTCTTGACCCATGGACTCCACCCACCTTCTTTACAGCCATTCTTTCCTGTCTAGCCTTCATCTCAGCTAGAAGGTCCATTCCCATCACAGGAACCCCAATATGGCGGGGTATGTGGGGGTGGTCCTTCTTCTCCACGCTCTCCTTCCTCTCCACATTCTCCCCCTCCTTCTCCTCCTCAGCAGCAGCGGTCGGAAAGGCCTCCACCTCACAATCTGTGTTGTTTGAGGACTGAGCCCTGTGGAGCTCCTGATGGGGCTCCACCTGGGCTGCAGGGGTTTTCACGGGCGGTGTCGGGGATGTGGGTGTCATCTCCTCAGTCACTGGGCTAACAGAGGAAGAGGGTGGAGCAGTGTTGGAGGAGGCAGGTTGCAGTGTAGTGGTGGAGGCGGCTCCGTGGCTCTTCTCTGAGCGGGACGTCCGGGATTTGATGAGGTTAAAGAAACCACTCTTTCTGGACTCACGTTTCTTATCTGCTGATTCCTGCGTGCTGGAGGATGGACCTCTGACAGAGGGAAGTCTGAAGAAGATTAAAAATAAAGCATTTTGTTTCTTTTTATGCTGATGACACACAACTGTATTTCACTTTTTAAAAAAGTGATTTGGGGAGAATATCTATTTCACGGAGTTGTCTATAAGGAAAAGTTTATGCTTTTATGTTGTGTGCAACATCTGAATATTTAAAGGTGCTATTTGTAAGTTTTGCTATTGCTTCATAGCAAATGTTAGCATTAACAGTTGTTTACTTACTAGTCTAGAAGGAATGTTGCGAGTTCAGCATCAAACTTCAATCCTTCACTCACCAAGAACTGTCTCCAGAGGTGGAAAGCAACCTTTTTGTTTTGCATCTTCTTCTATCATTTTTAATTCAGACATGCTAACCAAAGTCACTGTAGCAGCCAGGCTGCCCTGAAGAAGTAGCTGCTCAGAGGGTGTATTATAACCTCTTGTATTGTAAACAAGACTGGTGAGTAAACAGCTGTTAATGCTAACGTTAGCTATGTAACAACAGCAAAATTTACAAATAGCTCCTTGAAATAGCTGCAGAAAACATCAGTTTCAGTTTAAAACAGGACTCTTACTTGAAGCTGAGTTTAATGACTTTCTTAGAGAAAAAGTCATCCAGGCCCTCGTCCAGCTTTCCCATGATGCTGTTCTGCTCCGCCTCGTGTTGCAACGAGCTGCCGGTGGCCTCCCGCTGAAGGACCGGTGGTGGCAATTAAACAGAAGGATTAGAGATGAGACTCATTTACATCTTAGGTGTTTAACTTATTATACTTAATTATAATTAGCATCTTTGTACCACCTTTATCATTAATGTTTTTTAACATTTTTAAGTCTTTTTGTCAATGGTCACATAATAGATTCTTTGGTCCATTACACAGACATTTTTTGACATGCTGGAAAGGTACTGTGCAACATAATACCATAATATGATAGAGTTGTCGTATTTTCTATTTTCAATTTACGAGTTTTGGAAAAAAAAAAAAACATTCTTGACAATAAATTCAACAATAATTCAGTTTTTATTAGCTCTGCCATGACTTCTTTATATTTAGATTATATGGTAAATGTGAAACAAATAAATGTGTGCTGGTGCTGAAAAATTTGGGGATCACTTGCTGACAGAAACCTACAGGTGGTCTGCTGGGTTTTGTCCTCTTCTTGGGTTTCGGTCGTAGTTTGGTTCGATGCTCCAGCGTCTTGTGCTCCACAGGTAGCAGCTCGCCCAGACAGAGAGTCTCTGTGTGCGCGGAGGTCGGGGGAACGGGGAGGTCTCCATGGTAGGTTGACATTCTGTCCGATGGCTGTGAGGGAGGAGGAGGAGGAGGGGGGTCCTCAACATGGATAGGAACCTCCTCCAGAGCTTTGTCCAGGTCAAACTCCATCTCTGTAACAGAAGGCATCAAAACCATGTGAGAAAATCATAAATCAAGATGAGTGTTTAGTGCAGCCTCCTGGTGGAAGCAAGACACACTGATACTAAATACTAAGACTGACCAAAAATCTGACATTTCTAAATTTCTTCTTCTTTAACTATTTATCATCTCCAAACAAGTTTAAGGTAATTTTTTAACATGTTCTTTAAGTAACCACTCACCAGTCTAGTAAATAAAGATAATATATATGTTTGAAATGTTTTGTTTACAAGAACACATGGTAGCAAAATCATGGATATATCACTGATTCTGCAGAAAGTTTCTCTTTTTGAGTTTTAAACAAATAGCAGATACTGTCGCATATAAAAAAGGAGGATTTTTGAAGGATTAAGACATTACTGAACAGATACACAAATACACATTCCTTTAGATATGATGGTGTCAAATAACATGGATGAAATATCATAAAAACTGCCATATCAAAAGTGGCCAGGAAGTAGAATTAGAGCTCTTATCCAGAGCCGACTAACTATAATAAAAATATAATCAGGAAATATCAAGGGCACTGCATATACTTAAAGACATATAGAGAAAAAGGGACTGTGTTTAGTTTAGTACACTGACTTTAGAGACACTAAGATTTTCTGTGTTACTCACCAAATGCCACAGAGACGGGGCGCAGCATCCTGACCAGAATACTCTTCCTCTTGGTCATCTAAAGAAAAAACATCAGATTTTTCTTTTGTTTTATTTTCACATGAACACGTACAAATTCTTGTCACAGTATTTTTACCACCACACGGTACTGCAGTCTTCTCTCAATATCTACAACTCATCACACATATCCATGTTTTCCTACCATGCAGGTGTCCATGTCCTCCAGCCCATGCTGCCGGTCATGGCTTTGTTTCTGCTCCCGATCGTGGTTGTCTGGTTGGAGAACCGTCTCATCCAGGACCTCTGTCTCCATCTGAGGCTCATGACGCAGCAGAGGCTGACCCTTCCTGATTAGGTGGTCAGACTGGAGATGGAGGGGGAAAGGAAGGATGAAAGGACGGAAAGACAAAACAAGAAGAAAAGACAGACAGATGAAGAGGAGACTCACCAGAGTGTGCTGTGATCTGGACAGAGACTCCAGGATCTCATCCACGATACGGTCTGACAGAAATGACGCCATGCTGAGCTTCACTTCACTAGATTACAAGGAAAAACACAAAAGACACAACAAATGCCATTTACTTTTCACAGAGGTCTTCAAGCAGATCCACTGCCTGGAACCAGGACTCAGAGCCAGTCTTGACTTTGTAGTCTCACACTGTTCTGAGTCTAGTCAAATCTGTCACTGCAAGTTTTGAAAAACCATGTGTATGTGTTTAAGAGCTTGGCCTTACAGCTCCAAGCTAACCAGGTGTTAACTGTTATACATCTGTTATAATCTAAGAACCAGAGGATCAGCTTTATCATAGTTAATTGAATAGATTGATTTTAACGTTCCATCTGCTTTTCCCAATCATCATTGATCTTTAAAATGTGACAGAAAGAAATCAACAAAAATTTTGTTTTGACAACTTTTTCTCCACCAAGTTCTGTTACAAAATGTCTTTTGTGGGTTTGTCCATCTATTAGATAATCATCAGCTACTTAACTAACCATGCCTATTTTTATTTATTTATTACTTTTATTTCACCAGGAAGTCCCACTGAGATAAAAAAATCTTTTTTTACAAGAAAAGACCTGGCCAAGACAGTAGCTGTACAAACTCACAACATATTGAAATATAACATCAAGTACGACACATACGACATGATACAAAAATTTACAACAATAAACAGCAAGAATCATCACATTTCTGTATTTAGTTTCTATAATGAGAATCAGCACAGGGACGTCACAGAAGATCAGTTTGTCATGGAAACACATGACAGATATATTTATCACCTTGAAATCTCACCAGCTGCAGTAACACGGCTAAATACTGGACTGTAAATATCACTCATGGACTTCTTTTCTTATCAAAAAGGCAAAAGGCAAAAGCTTACAAATAAATCAAAGACTTGATCAGACACGCGCTTAAGAAACTTGAACAGTCAGACCTGATCTTGTTGATGATGTCGACCCCGGACTGCTCCAGCAGTGTGGTGGTGACGAAGCTGCGGGGAATGGTCATCCGCCCTGCCCCAGCCCTCAGCAGCTCCTGACGAAGGCTGCTCCTCTTCATCACAAGAGGACACAAACCCTCAGCAGCGTCCACCATGGAGACCAGCATTGTCTGTGGGAGGAGGACCCGGCTCAGTTTAAGCCTCACACTGTTTAAACTCTGCAGCAGTTACTATGTATTAAAAGCAGCTTGAAGCTTCTGTGTGTTTAGTTCAGCACCTGTAGCTGTTCCTCCATCACCCTGGCAACCTCTCCAGCCATCGACTCCAGCTTGTCCTGAATGGCTCCGACGCAAGCACCCCTGGCCCCGCCGCTCCTCAGGTGGTACAGGTTGGGGAGCAGCTGGAGTGATTGAGACAGAGCTTGACTTAAATCTGTTTTTTTTGTTGTTTTTTTTTCATCAAAGGAAACTGTTGACTTCTGAATCCAGAAAATCTAATACAAAAATAATTTTATTATTGTCATATTTAACATGCAGACTGCTCAAGTTCTGCTTTAATTTTTAAACTTTCAGCCTGGCCCTTACAGCCTGTAACCCAAACTGTGCAGAGGAGAAACTGCAGTGACTTAGTTGCTGTCCCTGCTGCTTGCCAGGTTCAATCTCCAACTAGTTAAAATCCTTTTGATGTTGGGTCGTGACATGAATTAAATTGAGATCACACAGAACAGTGTCACAGAACAGGCTGTCTCATAACTTCACAGGAAGAACATGTTGGGGAAAACAGCTCCAAGCACCTTGGAAGCAACAACCAGGCAATTTACTGTTTAATGATAGATAATTCAAGCTAGCTGCCCTGCTAACCTATTCATTAACTCTGTTCCCCTCGTGCACACCATATGTCGGCCAAATGTGTCTCTTGACATTTTCAGTTGAAGGGAGCAGAGACCACAGTTTAAGAGATCTTCTTACCGTCTTGGAGTTCCTGGCGTCCTTCATGAGGTTTTCTGCCACCTTCATGTCCTCCAAAACCAAGCTGTTCTCTGTGAACCTCAGAGAGTTCAGGTGATCCTGCACCTTCACGCACATCATGTCCATCATCTACAAAAAGGGGACAGAGAGCTCAGTGGTCAGTGTCCGATACTAACTAAAGAATGTGAGAATCCTTGTTGCTGTTCCTGCCTGTTGTGTGGTGGTGGTGACTATTCCCTGCTGAAGCCTGTACGCCTGCTCCTGCAGGTATTTACGTGTCTCATGGTTCCTGAGCAGGTACTGCTCCATCTGCAACACAAAACAATAATCTTACACAATGAAGACTTTTTAGAAAGCATCAACAATCTACATAAAGCTGAATGTAACCTTTAGTAAGGCGTCCTCTGTCTTCTCGGGGTTCGCCTTCAGTGCCTGAGCAGCGTCCATGATGGGAACAGGCATGAAACGAATGGTGTAGTTCCTGATGTGGAGACAAATTAAACATTTTCAAACGTTTTTTCACACTACTCCAAAATCTTGGAGTAATCTTTGATTAGGATTCGTGTTTCGAACCCCAAGTGAAGAAAGTTGTGCAGTCATGTTTTTATCATTTGAGAATTATAGCCAAGGTGAAGTCTTTTATTTCAGCCACAAACCTGGGGATGCTTTTATTTCCTCCCACCTCAACTACTGCAACTCCCAGTATACCTGTCTCAGTCATAAATCAATCCACCACCTACATTTAGTTCAGGTCTTAGCATCTCATCAATCATCAATGGCGGCCGTTTATTTTATTCAGGATTGATTTTGTAAATTCTTTTAATTACATTCAAGTACAGGCTTGGGTTGGCCCCTCCGTTTATTTCTGAGCTTTTCTGAGAAGAAATTTGCTGTACAAACAAATAAATAAAGTATTATTATTAATAATATTATTACTATTAAAACGCTATCTCAGGGCTTAAAACATGACAACTTCATACTCACTTCTCCAGAGCAGCAGCGACGTCCTGTAGACCCTGCGGGCTGATGCTGTTTCTGTCCCACACCACTGTCCTGCACAGACACACATATGGAGGAGAAAGAAACAACTTTTTAATAAAACAATCCTTTCACTGATTTCTGTGGTAGAAGGCTCAAACATTCATTTGCATTTTTGGTTATTGACATTTTAACAGTTTTCAGATTTGATCTCCTCTATAATTAATTTCAAACAGGAACTTGTTTCCTTGCTCACCTGAGTTTGGTGTTGATCTGCAGGGCTTTGGCAAGCATCTTGGCTCCCATGTCTCCCATGGAGTTCCCACTGATGTCCAGTTTGGTCAGAGAGGTGTTGCTGCCCAGAGCGTTGAGGACGATGGAGAGGTCGGCTTTCAGCTTGGAATCAGCCAATGAGAGTGAGGTCAGCGGCTGCAGAGGAGGAAAAGAGTGAAATGATTTTACAGGCAGGTCGTTTATTGGACTAATTAATGCTTCAGTTTGAAATAAAGGCCATAATAAATGTAATACAGAGAAGAAGAGATTGGATTTAATTCGGAGAAACACATAAAAAAAGTTTTAATTGATGCTGAAAAGTTTCACTCACGGATTCCTCCTCTTGAATCATGTGAACCATGGTGTCCAGGACCGGAGCCACATTTCTGCAGGAAAATGAGTACACAATTAAAATGCAAAATGCATGTAGTCATTCAGGAAGAATGTGCTGACAATAATTTCTGAAAATTCTTCACCCACTTGGATTTGATGTTGTTGAAGTTCTTGCCCAGCGACAGGTGTCTGATGGATCGGTTCTTTGCCAGCCAGACCAGCAGAGTGGTTAGATCCATGTCCAAACCTGAGCAATGCATCACAGAGACATACACAGGTCATGATTAGAGTCAGTGCAGCGTCATCACAAAAGTTTCAAGTCCAAAAACGTCCTCACTGTTATCTGAAATGTCCAAACTGGAAATGTTGGGGATTTCAGCGATACAGCCCTCCAGGATCTGGGAGCCTCCTGAACGCAGCTGAGAGCAAAACCAGGTCAGTTTCTTTAAATCTTTCTCACTTTAGACTGACGTAATACCCTTTCAAACAGAGTGCGAGTGTGTTTAAACATTGTGTTTCTATAAGGTTCTTGTCAGTTTTACCTCACAGCAGCTGAGATCCAGAGACACGTCACTGAGGTTTGGGTTGCAGCCGAGCCCCAACAACAAGGCCCTGCACGCAGGGAAAAAAAAAAAAAATCACAAACAACAACTTACAGACATCAGATATTAAGTCAACGACCCTCAGCCTCTGATGATTTACTCCTGTGTGACTGAAAGTTGACACAGTATGGAGAAACCAGATAGAAACTCTTCCTCTTAATTCCAAGGGACCGACAACAGATGTTTACTATGGCTTTCCTTCCAAAAATCTTTTGCTGTCAAATTCTTAGAAATATCTACTTGTGACATTCAGCCAACCGTACACGAAGGGGAAACAGATGCTGTGTTAGATGCAGAGACAATAGATAAGAGCCAGTAATCCATCACACTGACTCTTTGTCTGATTGTGTTTTGGAACTGAGGGGTTCACTGCCATTCATTGCCACCAGTTGGGAAACCTTTATGTTGTTTTAGTGCTGTGCGCCTTGTTATGAATAAGATCTTGGTGATGTTTCCTTACTTCAGAGCCTCCAGCGGCAGCCTGGTTCCTGACAGACTGACTGAGCTCAGAGCCTGAGCACAACTGAAGAACTGCTTGAAGGACGAAGGGATTTCTTTACACTTCCTGTGTGAGTGTGAGCAGAGACGTGTTAATATCAACACAGTAAGAGCACAGACTACGTTTAACTGACTGGACGCTACACTCACAAAAAACAACGCAGAATTTGTAGGAAAAGTAATCTGTCCTGACTTGATCACTGATGGATCAATAATATTTTCTCCAAAGCTAATTACTCTTCTAATCAGTAGTCTAGTCAGTTTATAGATAGCATCTGTCATAATGTTGGATACTGTTTATCTGTTGTCAGAGAGTCAAGTGTAAGTTTAACATCTTGCCTGTGAGAGAAGACGGTCTTTGACATGTTGAGGACAGAGAGATGCTTCAAAGATCCTCTGAGCAGAGACGCACAAACCTAAAAAACAAAAAACTGAGCTTTAGCAAAAGAGGCTGAAACTGCACAAAAAACTCGGATTCAGTTACTTTTACTTTCCAGTTTAGCTTTTTCTTACAGTAAAAATGGATAATTTTGAAAGCTTTTGTTTGGTCTTTGTTAAATTTTACTCTTTGATTCAACCACTCAAAGTCGTATAAGTGTGTCTGTTTGTGTGTGTGTGTGTGTGTGTGTGTGTGTGTGTGTTGTGTGTGTGTGTGTGTGTGTGTGTGTTTGTGTGTGTGTGTGTGTGTGTGAGCTGCTTTTACCTGCTCCAGAGAGCAGTCACTGTTGGACAGATCCAGAGCCTCCAGACAGTTTGAGTGACTCAGGAAGCTGTGCAAATTCTGTGAGGAAAAAAAAAAACTGATGCTTGAGCCATGTCCATCTTTAGTTTAAGCTTTACGAATCTGTGGAACTGTGGAGTTGAGGCTGGACATGAGAGAAGGAGTGGCTGCGTACCGGTAGGTCATCGCCTCTGAGCGAGTTCCCCGACAGGTCGAGGTGTGTGAGGGTAGAGGCGACAGCCGGGTTGGCGCAGAGAGCGTGACAGAGGCTGTTCACACCTGCAAAAAAAAATTACAAACATATTCTCCTGGAAAAACTGATTCAGGATGATGATAATGATGATGATGATGATGATATGCTGCTACAGCTGTTTCTTTACTGTGTGTTCACCTTTAGGAGACATGGAGGTCCTGCAGAGGTTCAGGTGCTTCAGGCCCATGGGCAGCTTGGTGAGTTGAGCGCTCAGAGCGGCAGCACCTGCAGAAAGCAACATTTAGTCACTAAAGGTATTAGACTCTATAGAGCTCAAGGTTTCCAACACGGCCACCAGAGGGCGCATGACTTCATATGAGAACATCTGTAAGACTGAACACCGTTTCAGAAAGACATGTTTTCAACCACTGGAGATGATTTTTATGAAGATTCTTCAACACAAAAAGGGGCAGTAGAGGAAAAATTACAACATTAAGTCAATGGTAATGTAGTAAAGTGGATGTGGATTTTGCATAACGTAGCAGAAACAATAATAAATAAAATCAATCAATCTAAAGTCCAATGTCTGATCAAGAAACTTTCAGGAAACCAAGATAACCCACGTTTGCATGCCAAACCTTGTCTACACAATAAAGCAGTGTGTTTGTGTGCGTGTGTGTTTGTGTGTGTGTGTGTTTGTGTGTGTGTGTATGTATTTTAACCTTTGTCCTCCAGTGAGTTGTTGCTCAGGTTGAGTGTGTGTAGCGTGGAGGCGGGGTTTTGTGACAGAGCGCTGGCCAGTTTCTGAGCAAAATCACTGAAGAAGACAAATAGCAGATATCGCAATATCACACCGAGCGTTCAGTTTTACTGAGTGTGTTACGTTCTCACACTTTCAACATCACACATACTCAACAGGCGACAAACCTAAACTCAATCTGCAATAATGGACTTTGAGTCCTGGTAGAAAAAAAGTTTATTCACTCTTATTTAAGAGTCAGATAAAAAAAAAAACAAAACAAAAAAAAAAACATTTTTTAATGCACCAATCAGCTAACAAGGAAAATTCAACTGGGAGGATTTGAACATGTACAAAAGACGACATGGACATCAGGTCTCTCATTAGACCTCTGACCTTTTGAGTCCAGCGTTTTCCAGCACCAGCTCCTCCAGCCGGCTGGACCGAGCCACCACTCTGAGGATCTGGTCGCAAACATCTGTCGACTAGACGGCAGAAACACACAACACATGCCTTTAATTTAATTTCACTTCAGTGAGATCAACAGGACGCATAAATAGAATTAACTTAATAAATATCGTGTTGCAAGTGATTTCTGTTTGTTTTTTTGACTGGAATATAGTCTTATGTTAATTAAAGAAGCAGAGAAAGATCATTTTCCACACATGGGCACAAAAGTCTTTTCATAAGAAATTGTCTCTACTGCACCTTTTATCTATTTCTAAATAAAAACCAGACAGTCAGGTGTACAGGTGTTTGACTCAGTGGTGCAGTGGGATTTCTGGGTAAAACTGAACTGTGCGTTTTTACCAGTTTGTAGTCTTTGGTGGAGAGTTTGGTGAACCACTGGTTGTACTCCAGAGCTGCTATGATTGCCAACAAATCCCTGCAAGGAAAAATAAAAATAAAAACACAGGTGTCAGCCTCTTTGGAGTGATAATAAGAATAAACTTTATTCAGGTTGCTATGTGATGTCCAAAACAAATAAAAATAAAACAATGAACAGTCATAAAAAAACATGAATAAAATGTACTGCATTGTTAAATCTATAAAAACAAACAAACAAAAAAAAAAACATATCACATATTTCATATTTGATCAAAATCTTGAAATCCATGAACAAAGTCACACATACTCAATACAAGATGAAACCAAAGGTGTTGAGTAGTGAACTTACCTGTTTTCCAGGTGAACAAAGTCCTGCAGGTTGAGCTCTCTGGTGTCCTGAGTCAGATAGATGGTGTCCACGTCCTGAAGGAGATGAAGACAACAGGTGAGACAGACAGAAAAGCAAAGAGGGGAAAAAGCTTCATAAGGGTGCGTTCAGGTACAACACAAAATGGTAGATTGGAAAAGACAAAAGACAGATGAGAGTCCAACTTCAACTTGTGGATCAGAGGAAGAGAAGATCTGATTTAAAAGTCATTAAAAACAGAAGAAGAAAAGGTGAATGAAAGAGTTGATGAAGAATACAATGAAGAAACACATGAGGAAGAAACAAAGATAAAACAAAAACTAAGGGAAAGAAAAACAAACATATATTTAGCAGAGAAAGAAGAAGCAGCAGAAAAAAAGCAGAAGAATAAACACCTGAGGTCAGAAACAGCAAAAACTGTATAACAAGACAACAAAGCAGCAGATCGAAAAACAGGAAGAAGATGAAGATGAGAATAAACTGGAAACAAGAGAAAAAAAGCAGAAGAATAATAACAGCACCGACCCATTGGACCTCCTCTCTGTATGGCAGACCCAGGTAATCACACACACACCAGTACTGATGAGAGAAACCCCCTGAAATTAAGAGTCACATGACAACAACTTTTAAGCCTTTAAACACAGACGCTTTCAACATGTGACTGGATCTATCTTCAACATTTTGAGGCTAATTTACCACAAGGCCCCAGGTCAGCGGAGCCCTGGTCGTCCCAGAGGGCCTGAAGGGCTGCTGTCCTCTCCGGAGGCTTCAAGCTCATCTTCCTCATCACCTTTCTTCCTTACAGAGAGAGGGACAGAAGGAGGAAGAGGAAGGAGGATGAAGGATGAGAGAGAAAAGGAAATATTAACCTCTATATTTACCTCTAAACTTCATGAATCCAGCAGTAAAGTATCTTCCAAAGACAAAGACAGCAACCCACTTGATCCCAGACAGAGGGAGGAGAAGCCATTGACATGACAACTCTGAGTGTAATTTACATTTAAGGAGCTCTTCGTAAGCAACTCACTGACAGTGTGAGGAGTTTCTATTTTCCTTTCTTTCCAGCTCTCTGAGGTGCACCTCTTTGTTCCCATCCTCTCAGTCTCAACATCCCTATTTACACATCTCACAACCCCGATCATCTTGTAGCTTTAAGTGCTGGTTGTGTGGTACCTACACAGGTGAACCCACGGGGCAGATCCGATGCAGACAGCTGCCGATGTGAGCGATCACCTCGTCCGCTTCCTCCACCGAGGCCAGCCGGAGGCTCCATGGACCGCGCTCGTGCTCCAGCACCAACTGCAGGGGGCGACGCACAAAGGAGCAAAAATACAGATATTCCATGGTGTTAGAATATTTCCATCAGACTGAGCAGGTAAGTGCAGGTGAAACTAATGATCCTTCCTGATCACCATAAAGGAAACAAGGAAAAGACTGTGTCAAGAGACTGAACCTTGACACAACTGAAACAGACTTCATGAGATGAGGTTCAAATTATCAGTAAGATAAGTTAGATGATTCCTGGTACAATACACAGTTTGTTTGTGTGTGTATCGAAAAGAAATGTGACAACTCCAAAACATTTAACTCTTAACTTCACTTAACTCAGCCTTTAATTCCTTCCTTACTCTTGCTGAACTGTAGGCAGTGTTGACAGACATCAGTGATTGTGTTATCTGTAAGTGTGTATGTGCGTATATAACCTTTAAGCTGCGGTCCATCCAGGTGTGGCCAGGTGTGTGTGTAATATCCTAATAATGCATAAATAAATATTTGTGTGTGTACCTGAGTGGGCTTGTTGCTGCTGATCCCCTGGATATCCAGGTAGCTGAAGGACTGTTCAACCTGAAACAAGCAGGAACAGACAGATAATGAAATTCATTAACATTTCAAGTTAATCTTGTATTTCAACATCTTAGTCACAGAGGCATTACAAGGTCAACATGTTCTTTCTTTTCTTTTCTTTTTTTAATTTTGGTTCGACAAATCACAAATAAAAGTTATTTGTCCCAAAGGAGAACTTGCTTTCCACAATGTGAACACTTCTCAGGGACAAACTGGTTGATTCTCCTCCTAAGAACGATTTTCCAAGGAAATGTTTACCAGACACAGACAGTATCTGAGCAAATTCTTTCTTTAAAGGTCTGATATTGTATATAAATAGATTTCCATGTCTTCTTTGATTATAAATCAAGTCTAGGTTCTTTATTTATACTGTGAAAGTATCAAAGTGCTCCGTCCACAGAGAAATGGACACAGCCTGTATTCAGAAACTGAGCTTTATCTTCTTATGGATCAACACTTCAGGAAAAGTGTAAAATATGGGACCTTTAACTGGATGCAGAGAGATTTCAGGTATGTATGTATACATGACTAAACTGTCTTTTAATGTATGTTGTTGTGGTTGTTTTATTCCATAATAAACATTATGATACACTTTCAAAAACTAACACTGACATGTTAATTCAGACGCTGAGTTTGAGCAAAGTGGAGAGAAAAAAGAAAACTTGAGTGAGATAGAAAAACATGCGACAGACGTCCCGCTGTAGTCTGGATCCGAGCCCACAAAGCACCAACTGTGTTTCAGAACAACAACTGAATTTAACCCATTAGTGCTTGTTAGCAGATCTCATTAGCACACTTGCTAAAGTATGTAAGTGCCCCCCATCCACATACTTTTGGTTTAGCTGCTTTTCCAGGTTTGGCCTCCTTTGTACTTCAAGCTCCAGCATACAATAATGTTTTAGATTATAGTGTGCTTCCAACTTTGCGGCAACATTTTTGGGAAGGCCTTTTCCTGTTTGAACATAACAATGACCCTGAGGACAAAGCCAGGTCCACTTAGAGCCAGAGCCTTGACCTCAGCCACAACCAACGGCTCTCGGATGATCTGGAACGCCAACTATGAGCCAGACCTCATAACCCAGCATCAGTGTTGGACCTGAATAGTGCTCCTATGGCAGAATGGGAGAAAATCTCTGCAGCCTGGTTCAGAAATCAGGTGTAAAGCCTGAAACCAGATGAGTGGAGGCTGCTATAGCAACAGATTCATGCACATGTCTTTGGAATGAGCTGCTCAACTATCACATATGGGAGGAATGCTCAGCTGTCCACATACTTCTGGCCATGTAGTGTGTCAAGCTGAGCATTAGCGCCTTTGCTAGATGAGCCAAACATTTTTTTAGGTCAACTAAGCCGAGTCTCATCGTGCTCCGACTTGTTTTGGGGTTAAAGACAAGATTGTGTCACAATAACCTCTTTCTCAACAGACAGAAAGCTTCGGTGAGTGGATCTGCATCATACATGGTGTGTACAAGGTGTGCACATGCAACTGCAAAGCCTGTGCAGTCTGAATGATTTTTATTGAGAGATATATACTGATATTAAGCAGGGTTATTCCAAGAACCTGAATAAATACAAGGGAGAGGAAAAACATCACAGAGACAATAGGAATGTAAAAAAACACAATCTCGAAATCGTCTGTAGAACAAATGTCTGGAGCAGAGTCAGACCCAACCTCACACACATTTCCCTGTGAATCCAGAGAGAGAGAGAGAGAGAGAGAGAGAGAGAGAGAGAGAGAGAGAGAGAGAAAGTAAAAATAATAGTGGATTCTGAACTCGCTGCCAAAAGAGACTGAATGAGAGAGAGAAAGAGAGAGAGAGAGAGAGAGAGAGAGAGACAGAGAGAGACTACAAAAGTGGAAGGAAGAGAAGAGAGAGGGAGGGGGTAAATATAACTCACTGCCTGAAAGAGAGACAGGAAGATTTGAAAAAGAGAAAATGAATAAGAAATGTAGAGAGTGGATTACTGACAGAGAGTGAAACAGAAAGAGAGGAAGAGAGGGGAAGAGGGAGTGAAGGGGCGAGGGGCATAAAGGAACAGTGCCCCCCTCCCTTTCCTTGCCAGCTGTTAAATTCCTCCATTGTCTTTTTTTTCACCCTCTGCTGCCTCTCTGTGCTGGGACAGTACACACTGAGGAACAAACCAGCCTCTGTTTCACTCTCTCAGACACACACACACACACACACACACACACACACACACACACACACACACACACACACACACACACACACACACACACACTTAGAAAAACCACTGGCCCGCTCTGGAACAACAGATCAGGGGTCAGCCGGCAGAAGCAGTTCAGCAGATTTTATTCAGAGGTTATCTACGTTTCATTTGTGAGTGTTGCTGTTTTTGAGCTGTAATACATCATCTGACAATTTTTAAATATTCTGTAAGAGGCCTCCACAGTGTTGACAGGAAAGTTTTTTTAACACCTGACTGTGCAGACAGAACTCAGAGACCTGAATAAGAAGCAGAGAAAGTTTTTTCAAAATAAACTCTAATATTTCAATTAATCTTAGACTTACATATATAACATTTATTTGTTCAGGTAATCTCATTGTGATCAAGGAATATTTTGCAAGGTAGTACTGCAGAAACAAGGAAAAACAAACATGGCCAGACATAACAAAAGCACATATAACATAATTTTACCCTGCAGGGCTGAAAACTGCACAGCATGTGACAGCGTGGAAATGATTTATCATCAACTGTATCTGAATTGTATCAGATGATGGTTCATAGTGCAATAGATTCTCTTTTACTCTGTTTTTACTGATGATGTGAAAAACGTCCTGGACTTTTTTGTAATAGAGTGCCGCAGGAATGAGTCCTAAAACCCGGAAATCAGTTTGCATTTTAGCACTTCCGGTTCCCTTGTCCCTAACTCTGGGTCTTTTTCTCTGTCTGTGGTTAACACAAGCTCAAGACGTAATCACACTGAACATGAAAACCAATGTTCTCACCAGTCCTTTACAGCCTCATTGTGTTTATACTCACGCTTTTGCAAACTATTACTAACTTTGAAAGAGGAAAAGCTTTTATAGAAGAGGTCAGAACGCAATCAAACTAAAAGTTGAAGTTTAGTGGTGATGACGTTGAAGTCAAGTGACCGTGGTGTCGTTCGTTTATAACCTAACAATAGCTTTTTACTTCACAAAAGTGATGTACATTTGTGAAGATTATCCAGCTGTAAATATCATAAACTTTTGTTCGCCACAGTGCTTTTGTTGTTGTTGCAGTAATTCAAAACACATGTAAAAATCCCACTGGCTTTTTGTTGAGAGAATACTCTATTTCTCAGGGACTGAAGCAATTCAAGGTTTGTATATGATCAGTGTATCAAGTGTATGATCAGTAAATGTCTTTGGTAATCTATTTATTTTACTAACTTCACATTATGATTTCTGTGTATGTATTTCTGTATATTCTCTGTATGAGCAGACTCCCAGTTTCACTCTGAATCAGACTTTCCCACTTATTTATATGCTGCCTGACCTGATTCACACACTCTTCAGTAAGAAGAAAAAAAAAACAAAACAAAACAAAAAAAATGGATGGTTACCAGAGAGCCATTAAAATAGAGGCTGAGAAAAAGGAAAAAGTCGAAGTGTCGGTTCACTTCTCTTCTAAATAATAAAAGTCTCTGATGAACCATTAAGCAGTTTATGAAGCTTAAAACTGAGAAGTTCACGGGTTCACGCTCTAAATATGAAATGGTTTCTGTGATTTATAATCTGAGGTATTTGTATTTTTAACTTAAGTTTGCTCTTCTATGACTTGAAAATCTAGACAGACCAGGGTTATTGTCTTGAGAAAAAGCGTGTACTAACTGTACTAGTGTACTAGTGGTTACTGACTATCCCTGGAAAGTGTTTTTAATTTTCACTGTTACGTAATTTTTATGACATTTGTCACTTTCTTACATAAGGACACTCTTTATAGAATTAAAAAAAACATTTTGTGTTTACATTTTTACTGTTTCCAGTATGTGTTTATCTCTGTCTCTCTCTCGCCCTCCAGGTTGAACTTTTCTTCCTCTCGCTGTTTTCCTTTCCCACAGGCTGTGTTCTCACAGCTGCATTGTGGGTAAAACTATCAAATGTCTCCATATGGTGGGACCTGTTCTCATCTGGGTAGAGAGAGTATGAGTGAGAGAGAGGGAAGGGGAAGAGAGACTTCAATATAAAGCCAGATAAACAGAGAACTAAGAAGAAGTAGAGGAAGAAAGAAATGAAGACACAGCACTAACGTGGGTTTACAGAGTGCATTGAACAGATAGTAGGTTAAAAAGCTAAATATGTTCAAATTACAGTGAACACACAGACAAGTTTATTTTACCTAAAACCCACATAAACTGTTGTGCTGCTGGGAATGGAGCGACAAACGTGGATTAATCCGTTGCTGAAAATATTCCCCACCAAATGTCTTTGGCAAATGTTACTCAAACAGGGGGAAATGGTGACGAGTTGTTTTAAGAAACTATATATTTTCGAGTCGCTTTAAAGGTTTAGATTTTCAATAGGAACCAGGCTTGAAGCTGAGTGCCTCAGGTAGGCAGGTCAGAAAGTACTGAGAGATAGATTAACACCTTGGTTTTCATGGGAAATTTTTCATAGTAAGAAAAATACAGAATACTGCCATCCCTATACTTTAACAACCCAGTGACTCCAGACTCCAGTTGAGCAGAGTCATGTTGAGTGTACATGAAAACCAGTCAGTAAAGTTTTTGGAGTGACTGAATATTATTATATTTTATATATTATATTGTTGTTGCACTTATGATGAATTACAGATTAATTATTTTTTTAAATGGGCTATATTAAAGATTTCTCTTCCGCCAAACGTGGTGAAAGATGCTTGAGAAGAACGTTGGCCATTGCTGCGTTTACAAGACAAGAGGTTATAAAAGGTCATGGTACATCTTCAGGGCAGGCTGGAGGCTACAGTGACTATGTCATTATGGGAAAGTGACAAGAGAGGCCGGGGCTAGCTGGTTAGCATGCTAACTTCAATTGAAGAAAAGACGTGATAGAGACAATAGTTAATATTGGTTTTACTTTCCACCACTGGAACCAGCTCTTGGTGAGTAAAGTAATGAAGTTTGATGCTGATATTGCAATGTTTCCACTAGACTGGTAAATAAACAGCTGCTCATGCTAACTTTGGCTATATAGCAATCGCAAAACTTACAAATAGCTCCTTTAACAAGACAAAGAGTCTGCAACCATGCTAGCAGCTCTGTGAGGCTGTAGCAGTGCTTTGAGCTAACATTTGAGCTATAATTTCCATGTTCACCATTGTTGTTTAGCATATTAGCATGCTAACATTAGCACAAAGCACAAAGCTGAGGCTTGTGGGAGTCATATCTGTCTTGCATTGCATTGTGAAACTCATGGTGGCGCTAGAGAAAAGGTTTTTACCAAAGTCATCCTCTGCGGGTCATGAATGTCTTCAATATTACAATATTTCACAGCAATCCATCAAGTAGTCATAGAGATATTTCAGTCTGGACTGAAGTGGTGGACTGACATTGCCATCCCAAGAACCCTGCGGTTAGCCTGGCTAAAAATCAAAACCTAACTCCCTTACTTCTACCTGTGTTTGGATTATAGAGAGTTTAAGTGTCTGAAACGTGTCCACACTTGTTGTGGCCTCTGTTAATGTGGAATTAAAACAAGGCAAAAAGAGAGAAAAAAAACAAACAAAAAAAAACCAAAACAGCTTGACTCTGGAGGAACAAGCAGCAGCGTGTCCATGACCAAATAAGAAACATTCCCAAAGAGAAGGAAGAGGAGGAGCAGGAGGATGGCAGGGAAGAGGAGAGGAATAAAGGAAGGGGATGATATAAGTGATGATAAATTAGATACGAATGAGAAAGAAACAGGAAAACTGGAGGATTGGTCTCTGCACCAATGTCACCACAAACACACACACACACACACACACACACACACACACACACACACACACACACACACACACACACACACACACACACACACAGATTTACAAACCTTGGAAGGGACCCGAGCTGTCAGCAGATATGCTCGATGTGATGCCAAGGCCTGAGAACAGAGACAGATTGGTCAGACAGACAGAGGGAGATTCTCACTAAATAATGTCAATAAACATCTATAAGATCCAACTGAGATCAAGTTCACCAAGATCAAGAAATAAATAATAATAAAAAAAATCAAATTACACTTAAAGGCAGTTTGATCAGAAGAAAACAAAAGTGAAAATTAAACATGAAAATAAAGTTAAATGAATAGAAATCTGCTTATTTTCAGTCCAATTATGTCAGAGCAGATGTTTTCCTCCTGACCTTTCGTGTAGTTTCTGTCTATTTCCACTTGTCTAGAAGCTGGCAGAGGCCTTGGCCTCTGGAGAGCGTTTTTCAGTGAGTGGGATAATAATATATATTATCTTTCACCACGTGTTGAACTTCTGTCCTGGCAGAGAGTGAGTGCACATTATGGCCGCTCGCTCAGCCAATGCCAGTATGTTTCTGACAAAATTAGTAACTTATTTTCGTCATGAGCTTGTGAGATGTTTGTGGTCTCAGTTATGGAAACAGTGTAAGATAAATGGTCTTTGTTGTCACATTTACACTGAAATGAAATTATCAAAGGTAGAGACAAAACAAAAGGGATGGAGGGAGAGTGAAAAGCAATCGACAGGAGGCTGAGCCAGCTCTGGTATATGTATGTCATCAGTTTCGCAGAGGTCACTCCAGGTCACATCTGCTCAAGGTCAGAGAACAGCCAATAAGATATGTGCTCCTCTCTGACTGACAAGACTCTCAGGCAATGGTGGGTGTGACATTAACCTGCCTGAGGTGGGGCTGTGTCAGGAGACAGTCTGAGCAACCTGTCTCAGTTTTCTAAAGTCTGGAAACAACCCGGTTCAGGTGTTGTGCAGACGTAGGTCCACGAGTCCACATAGGCAGACCGGATAATAGAAAACAGATAACAGTGAGAGCTATGGACCGTGTTGCACTGCTAGCAGCATTTGGTATGTAATAATGATACAGAAGGCCATGAATTGAAGAATTAAAGGAAGAGGTCAATATAAAGCAGGGCGGCATGTTAAACCACTGTCTGCATGAAACCTGTGCAACTGTCACTGCTGTCAAACATAATCTTTTGGCAGAAACACTACAAGATCAGCCATTACAAGCCATGTGGCTGTGTTTACCAGGATGTTGATTATAGCCCAGATACTGGATGTTTGTGACCGATTGATATTGGATGATAGTAATTTTTTAACATAACCAAACAATCTTCATATGGATCCCTTAGATTCGTTTGTTTTAAATAACTGATATGCTCTGAGCAGGACATTTTACAGTTGAAAAATAAACATGTCAGAGGTCTCTGGTGGACAAACTATGAAATGGTGACACTGTTTCTGGTTCAGGAAGCCATCAGTATTTAACTTTCATTTATACAAACACAAACAAATCAGCCTGACACATTATCGTGAAACATTTAGCACGTTTCACCTCATTTCATGAAATTATAGCATAGGCTTCTAATCTGCTGATCTAAAACTGTGGAATTTGTTGTGTGTGTACGCCCCAGTGTGTGTGTGTGTGTGTGTGTGTGTGTGTGTGTGTGTGTGTGTGTGTGTGTGTGTGTGTGTGTGTGTGTGTGTGTGTGTGTGTCTCGACACCCTGTGGCTGTGGGTTGCTTTGGGTTGCTTCAGTCAAGTCCTGACAGGAGCTGCAGTCACATTCTGGTATGTGGTCAAAGGCAAAGA
The DNA here is from genome assembly GCF_021018895.1 of Seriola aureovittata. Lineage (NCBI taxonomy): Eukaryota > Metazoa > Chordata > Actinopteri > Carangiformes > Carangidae > Seriola > Seriola aureovittata. Next base: position 5,658,169 of record NC_079379.1, read on the forward strand.
AATATGTTCTAAAAAATGTGTGTGTGATGTTTTTCTGAGCTGAGGGGGGCAAGAAGGTTGAGTGAGCTATAACCAGAAGGTCACAGGTTTGAGTCATGATCTCCACAAGTCTTCAATATTCACTCAGTGAGAGTTGAGGTGATTTCACATACCTGCAGATACTGTACATGAAACCAGATATCATACCACAGTAACACCCACTTTCTTTATCTTAGTATCTCTGCACTGAGTCCTGTATCTTTTAACAATTAATATAAGAGTTACATTTATGTTGCACTATATGTGCAACACTGTCATATGATTATAAACATTATTATATTATTCATTTATAATTTGAAACATGAGTAGTCAGGTGATCAGAGTTTCTGATTTAGCTCTTACTGAATATGCCTGTAATGTCTTAAATGAACAAACCAAAGATTCATGGTTGGGGCTGGGCTCTTTTATTCTGACTGAGGGAAATCCTAATGATGTGCTTTCAACTTTGTGCCAACTGTTTGGGGAAGGTCTTTCCTGTTCCAACATGGCAGCGCCACAGTGCACAAAACCAGCTCCATAAAGAAATGTTTTTCCAAGTTTGATGTGGAAGACCTTGACAGGACTGCAAAGAGACCATCAAACACCTTTGAGATGAATTGTCAATCAATCAATCAATCAATCAATCAATCAATCAATCAATCAATCAATCAATCAATCACTTAATCAAGGCCTCGTTGCGCAACATCATTGTCGGACGTCACTAATGCTCTTGTGGCTGAACTGGAGCTAATCCCTGCAGCCAGGAAAACCTTATTTGTAGTATTCATCACTTATTTCTTAAATGCATTGTAGGTGTGAACAAGAATTGGTTAGGAAAGCTGTGAACTATTTTTGCACAAATAGCCTAGACTATTAAAGAGAAAATACTACACCAATAAATGCAGTGAAGACAAAGTATAAAATATTCATATTACAATATATATATATAATATATTTTATGTTTCTAGGTTTGTAGGATGGATTGATACGAAATATGCAAGTACTGTTACAAAAAAAAAAAAATCACAAATGAGACCTCGACCATGTTCTGTTATCTTGATGAGCGAACAAAGAAGCAAGACAGTGAGAAAGCGAATTCCATTTTCAGTTTGCTCAGTACATGTTTAAAGCGTTGTATCTGTGGAGCTGCAGAGGAAAACAGGGAAGCACTGGTCTGACAGACACTGACCATCAGATCATGACTCAGAGCAGCAGCTCCTCTCAGACTCAGCTACCGTAGCCGCAGTCATTCAAAATATTTAACAACCACATGCAGTCGACCGAGAACTCAGTGCTCAGCTCCACAAAAGTCACAGGAAATGCATCAGAACCACGAGAGACCAGTCGACTATGGTGTCACTGAACAGGAAGTCCTTCGAACAGACGTGTTTATCATGCACAGCGGATCTTTTCTGAGCTTTAGATGTGACACATCACCCCCCTAAATATATTTAGATTCACCATTTTAGTGCTTCCTCTACTGACAATGGAAATTCATTGTCCAACCATGCCGTTTTGTGAATGCAGTGGATGGTCATATATGTAAGTGCATGTACCAGGTAAAATATCTTGATGTGTGAACAGAGTAGCCTTGTGCTCATTCTGTTATTTACCTTGCTAATGTTGAGACTGAGGACAAATCACTGCTGCAGTTTAAAACTTGTCTCATTGGAGTATATTCTTAACGTCTAATAAACTTTAACTTCCCATTACACATCCTCTCACCTCTACCTGTGGCAACAAGCACCACACTAATGCAGCCTCTTGGATTTTTTTAACCTTTTGCAAGCAATAAAATGATTCATTTGTGTAATGAATCAACCGGCCCGGGGAAGCCGGGCACATGAATGGGCACAACATGAATGCACAATTTGCATTTGTATTTGTGTTGTGCATTTTGCATTGTGTTGACATGTCTGGGCCACTCTACAGAACAATAGCCCAGACATGACAAATTTAAAGACTGAAAACCAAACAAAAAGGACAAAATATTGAGTCCATGTGTAATGAAATTTGCACTGTAGCTATAGCATATAGAATACAAACTGGACAGTTGTCACTTACCAGAACTCTGTTCTCCACTTTGTCACCTTTGACCTCCAGCTGGACTTTGCGCCTCAGGGTCAGCTTCACCCTCCGACCCACTGCCTCCCGCACACTCTCTGCAGCAGACAACGACAACAACACCTGACAATTAACACCACAACAGCTGGAAGATTCAAATTACAACTAATTACAAAACGCACAGAGAGGGTTCAGATAGGAGATTTCATTTGTTTTCAGTCCCATTTCAGTCCTGTTCAACATTCCTGCAGCACTCAGCTAGTTGAGCTCTTGAAATAGAGCTGGTCACCACACCTCTTATTCTGGCAAAGGGGGTAATTAAAGTGGAAATATTGTGGTGTTTCATGGTGCCTTCAAATTGGGTCATGTTTACTGTGTTCATCAATATGAGTCCACATAAATAACCCTCTGTGTTCACACAGTGTCATAAGAGGATTTTTCTCTGAGTTTGCAACTTGTAACATACTCTGTTGTTTTTCAGTATGTTTAAGCTCAGGGAGGTTAGGTTTTTCTACTTCCTTCTCTTCCTTGGCCTGGTGTTAAACACAAAAATCATTTAGTCGTTGAATTTTGTTTTAATTTTAAAACTGGTTCTTGCGTAACGTCAACGGTGAACTCGATTCGGACAAATTCAGGGAGTGTGGTTTAAAAAAAGCTGATTTTACTTGTGTGTGTAAAATCACATGTCAAAGGAACCCACTGCTGTTCTTTACATTAACTATCTTTATATCACCATCTGAGCCAGCTGTGGCTCCTCAGTCGTTTGACATAAAACTGTAAAGTCTCTATATTACATTAGTCTAAATGTAGTGTGACAAGTATAGTCTACTGTCTATAGCGTATCTTACATTTTACAACCTCTGGTGTTATAGGGGATATTCTTCCATTTCAAGCAAAAATGAAAAAAAAAACATTAAAGATTATGTATTTCTGCTGCATTCATTTGGTTCTGTCTACTCTGGGCAATAGTTCTGGCCGAGTATGGTGAAACATCGCTGTTGCAGTGGTGGGAAAATCCAGGGACAGATGGAGAAAGAGGGGGAGGGTGAAGAAGTAAGATTAAGTAACAGACAGAGTGAGAGAGGGAGAAGAGTGAGAGGAAGAGAGAAAGAAAGTGAGACATCAAGATAAAGGAAGAGGTAAAATGAGGGTAAGGTAGAGACAAGTGTGTGTGCATGGCAAACAGAGAGTGTTAATGAGTATGAGAGCAAGTGCCTGCCTCCATGACATCATGCTGTCCCCCTCCTCTCTGCCCAGACACATAATAAGGTCATGGGGAGGATGAAAACATTACAGCATGAAGCAGCGTGGAGGCTAATCAAAAACACGTGGACTTCTCCTTCGTTCCAAATCACTCATATAAAACCAAGGAGCTACCAGCTGAACTGGGTGACAAACTCACTTTGCTTTGGCATTAAACTGGCATTAGTGTGAGCTGTGTCTATAGCCCTTTTTTTTTTTTATATTTCACCATCCAAATTCAAATGCAATCATCCTCACTTTTTATTACCAGCACAGCCTCTGTCCACAATAAGGACAAACTCTCATACCCTCTTCTTCTTTTAGTTTTAATTTGCTGATTATGAGCAGCATCAGGTCAGTCTGTCCTATGAAAGCCAGCAGCAGGAACTGACAACAAAAAGCCCTATTCATCAGTCAGTCCAGTGACATACAGTATGAGATTGGACTGCCGGCACCATAACAGAAAGCATGGGGCCTGTGAGTCAGCCTCACCACCCAGTGCTGGGTTTGCTTTTGATTCCTAATGACAGTCCAACTAAAAGTACTTTTCTTTCAGCTTTAGGGAGTTTTTACACACGTATATTACCTTGCTGCAATTACCTACTGTTGTTATTTATACATTCTGGTCTATCAAAATACTCACATAACAAGACATTGGACATTGGCGGAAATATCAGCCTCCAAATGTCAAGCTCCAACAAGCCTTATCTAACCAAGACAGCTCAGATATTCAAAACCCTGACTGCATCAGTGCCATGTTTAAAGTCAACATTTTAGGCTACTTTCTACAGCAAAACTTCAGAGATTTACAGTTTTTTCCCCCCCCTCTTTCTTTTTGACACTCAGTCATCCAGGCAGTCTGTGTTGATAATATCTCACAATCCAAAGGAATTTCACAGGACACACCCCTCTCCCAAAGCCTTCTCTCTCCCCCACTTCAGATAAGGAAGTGGCAGAGGAGAAACTCTCAGGTAGCCAGCCTGGCCCTAGGGGCATGAAAATTAACAAGTGACTGAAATGCAAGTAGAAAAATATTGAACACTGTGATTGTTCCACTGTTAAATAAAGCCTTAAACTCACTCTTATATCCCTGTAATAGTGAGGAGCGTGTACCTGTGGTAGTTTATGCACATAGTTTATTGGAATTAGTGGTAGTTTTTACCTTCTGTGGAGTCACTTCTACAATAATCCAATGAGAAGTTCTGTTGTTTCAGCAGTGATGTGTGATGACTTTATGGTCTTTTAACCTCAATATTATCGTCATTTATTGTTTATGTTTATTGTCATATGGTGAATAGTATGTTTGTAAAATAAATATGAGCACTATTGTGATATTCCTAAAGTGGCTTGCAGTGATTTAATAGAGTTTGGAGTAACTTAATCATGCCGTAAAGCATTTTTATGTCTGTGATATTCCTTTAGTGTTTGAATAAGCTTACTATCAAGTTTTCAGTCACTTAATGGTCTATGGCTAATTGCAACTACAGGATGTTACCTGAGATACAAAAGTTTAACTAACTTGTTAACTTTATTATTACACGCTTAGTTGGTTTAAATGTTTAGAGCACCTACTGCAACTCAACTGTATGAGTCGGCTAGCTAACCACCTCACCGACAGTTAACTGTTAGCTAACTAACGTTAACTTACCGAACAGTTCGTTAGGAATGTCCTTTTTTTCCTCCGACATTTCTTCTGCCGAGGTAAACACCGAAGTGGAGTCCGGAGGTGAGGACAGGAGAGGCGGGTAAACCCCACAAGAAAAAGCGACTGGAGAGGGAGCTCCAGCCGGAGGAAGCGACTTCAACTACGGTAAAAGTGTAGTCCCGCTGTCTTCAGTTAATGTTGGTTACCTGTCGACACCCAGCGTACCTAACTGTTACTGTCTGCATCCATTCCTCCCTGTATACTCACACACACACACACACGCACACACACGTTACTTCTGCATTACACCGGTTGGAGGTGACAGGAGGGATGAAGACCTTGATTAACGTTGGTTTCAGGATGAGACATTGATCTAAAGGTGGAGATAGTCGGCGTATATGACAACAAATCACACAAGCACATTTCCTCTCTCTCTCTCTCACACACACACACACACACACACACACACACACACACACACACACACACACACACACATTTCAGTGATCCCTCCTTCACTTCAGTTGTCCTAAAGAAAAGTTTTCTTTGTTTGTGCCATTAAAAATGGGAGAACTGTGACACCTAGTGGCCATTCGTCCGCATAGCAACTTACTGTATTTTCTCCCATCTTTGTACATTTACTCTGTAAAGTACTCTGCTAGTACAGTCTTTTACTTTACTTGATGTGCTACTTCACACTTTTACTTCACTACATTTTCGAGAGAAATACTGTATATTAACAGCTATACTTAATTACTTTTCAGGTGATGCTTTAACATATAAAATATGTGATTATCTCTACTGTAGCCTAAACACAGTTTAAGTTAACACTTTAACTGACACTTTAACTGACGTTTTTTTAATAAAAATATATTCTTCCCATAATAATACTTCCCATACATAAATGTAATATATGACATATTTGTCCCAATATCATCAGTGATGTTGCCATTCATGTCACTTCGATCGTTCTGTAGACGACGCTGAAGGAGGCGTGCCAATATGACAAGTTTGGAAATAAAACCTTTTCCCGCCTGGCTTGTTTTCAGAGCTGTGGAATGACAAAGGAAGTGCCTGCACTGATAAAGGTGAGTGGCCAGAACCAGGAAAGGAAGACGCACACAGCGATTGAACAGGGATTATACTACAAGGAGAAGTACGACATGAACCATGAACAGCAGTCCTGAGCAAAGGTAGGCTCCAACAGAACAGCTGGATGGAAACCACAGTGTTATTTACCATTCACGTGATTTCCCGTTTACAGTTTTGCAGGAAAACAACTTTTAGATTAATAACTTTTTTTTAAATGTTTGGGTTTCTTATTTTGATATTTGGAACATGAACCAACGCTGCAAACCTTCTAAGCTTTATGAAGGCTGAACATACTGGATGGTATAGGCTGCTGTGTCCGACTAGTTGGATTTTAAAGAACTTTGAAAGGACTGGTTTCAGCGTTTCGGTTGTAATTCTAAAGAGGCAAATGAGATTTCATGTAAATGCAGAGATTCAAAGAGAGCAGCATGTGTCCAACGTTCATGATATCAAAGACTCCAGTAAGGGTTGCCTTTAACTTTTATTTTCATCATTAATATCAATTATTTGAGTAATTGCTTGGTTCATAAAATGTCAAAAAATAGTCAATAATACCCATCCCATTTTCCCAAAGCCCAAATCAACATATTCGAATTAGGTTAATTTTGTCCGGCCAACAGTTTAAAACCAACAGATATTCAGTTTAATATTATAGAAAATCTATTGCCATTGGAGAAATTGGAACCAGAGAAGTTTTGGTGTATTTGCTTGAAAAATTAATCAATTATTAATTTTTTTTAGGTCTAGACTCCCAATATCAGTGTAGTGCAGGACAGTGAGGAAACTCAGCGCAGACTCTCTTTTGTGGCAACTTTCACTGCTCATTTTTCACTTAATAACTTTATTGTTAAATAATATTCCATCTTAAAGTCTATTAACCACTTTATTTGAACAACCACTTAACGAACACAGTTACTATAGAAACTTGATGATGTTGGTGATTAACATGCGACAGGTCTGAGACTACAACATTTCAGGTTTCCTCATCAGCAGTGTGAAGTGAGGTGTTTTGTTTCTGTGCTGACTGGTTTCTGAAGGACCACAGTGAACATGTCTCCGAAAAGACTGAACTGAACTGAACTTTCTTTGTGTAGCACTTGACGTACAACGCGGCTGATCCAAAGTGGTTACTGAAGTTTACTGTCTCACCGAGGCAAACAATGGAAGGCTAACTACATTTGACTCCTAAATGAGTCCACTTACAAACCAAAAGACTACAAATTCAAAACGTTCACAGGATTAGGATGCAGTTGGTGTGCACAAGGCAGTTTAGTCTGTAACTGCTGGTGTTAGATCCTAACTTAGTGTCTAAACTGAGGTGAATCATAAGGTTGGCCTGGTTACCGGGTTCAACAGCTCAACTTTCTTGCTCCTTCTTTTGCATCTCTTGTATACATTCCCACCATGAATGTACCATACATAATTATTATACAACACATGGCGTGGTGTCTGGTGCTTTTTTAGTTTAATCTTCAACTATGAGTGATGAAGTCAACTTTTATTTATATTTATTTGTAGCGCAATACCACAAACTACTCCTCAACAGGTGTAGAGTAAATTTGCTTTTGCTCATATGTACTTAAAGTACATAAAGTACTTAAAGTTTCATTTGTTGGATTAAAGAAAGATTCTGCATTTTTTTTGCTGCTGAAGTGACTCATGACAGTCGGAGCATGAATAATTGGTCACCGGTGACTGAAAGTAACATTGTCAGCTTAAATGTGATATAGAGAGTTTCCAGTTTACCAACAGGAGCGTAGAGAACTAAATGACTGACTGATTGTCAGAAAATGTAGCAAACAACACAGGTGAGGAGCAGGCAAAAGGTAATTTATGAGGAATACAGACAATTAACAGGAAAGGCTGGAAAGCTTAACTAACAAATAGTATAAAGACAATCTGGCAGATGAAAGGGGAAGAGGCTAGACTATATATTATAGAGGACTGATTGGCTAACAAGACACAGGTCAACACAACAAACTGGCAGGGGAAAAATAAAGGCAATAAAACATGTAAAAAAAAAAGTAAAACAACCATAGACATACAGTATGAGGTAAGTGATTACAAAATAAAACAGGATGGACTACAAAGTCAAGTCAAGTCAGTTCTCATTTAACAACCATAACACACAGTAACAGCTTGAGGTGTCTTACTTTCATTAAAGAAAAGTTTCTCCTTTTATCAGTTTGTGTATAAAACATAAACCTCCTTATTAAAATGCGCTGCTTTGACCAGATGGCTAGCTGCTAAAATCTAACTCTATACTCTGAGCTAACAGCAAAGTTTCCTCCTTGGGATACTGAACATTTCCAGATGTTATTTTTGCACAATTTGATTTGGAGCACATTTGATTTGAGAATCAGCTGCTGTAACTCATGACATTTGGGTTGAAACAGGTTGGGTGTGTGGATCTGATTCAGTCACTAGATGGAGACAAATAGTCATCAGTGTGACTGTGAACTTATTTACACTCCAGTCAGTTAGAATAGCATCTGGATTCAGTCCTGAAGCAAAAGACTGGCTTACAAATATTTTGACCCAACAACACTGTATTTGAAATAGTTCACATTTTTGTAACATCACTGTGACATAGTTATCGTAAAAGAAAAAAAAAAAATCTCTTTATATGCACATAACGGGTATGTGCCTTCCTGGGGGAAAATGTCATCCTTCAGTGACAGCACTCAGGTATTAGACTGTTGTGTTGTGTGTTGTTAACTCACCTGATAAAAACTGACATTTTGCGGCACTCTTTGTAGATCTGTTCAAGGCTTTGGATACTGTTGATTACATTATTTTGTCAAAAGCTGCTTTTGATGATTGTGCTTACAGCTGGCTCAAATCAGGTCTTTGTGGTAGAGTTCCGACTGTTGCTGATGGTTTCAAATGATAAAAGTGTTGCACAAGGATTAATATCAGGCTCTGTTCTATATATTCTAGAAATTATATAACATTTAATGTAAAAATATATTTTCGACCTGCTTTTGAAGACATCCAGACGTCTCTTATTAATTTAGAACTTGTTTCAAACTCCAGAATGTGTGACATGTGAAGTCATCACAGGCAAAACTTTTCAGAAAACAGATCTGAAATTTGTAATAAAAGTGATAGTAGAAAGGCACAGACCAAGATTCTTTCTGGAAAGGGAAAACTAAATAAAATATATTAGGAAATTTGATGCTGATTTAAATTTTACCTCCTAAATTAAAAGCTATATTCTTTTCTTTCTTTCTTTTATTTATTTATATTTTTAAAAATAATTTGTTTTTTAACTAGGGCTCAACTATTGGACCAACTGTTGGAAGATGACAGATTCTTTTGTTTAAAAAATCCAAACGAGGCGGTTCTGTTTTGTTTTACCACTTCTGGCCCTTTTTCCATGTTAGTGCTCAGTGCACTGTTCAAACCAGTACAAACTGTCTTACACTCTGTTCACCATCTTCACGTGTTGCAATGCGCGACTTGACCAAAAGATGGAGATATAGGAGTTAATAGAAATTGTGCAAATCGAAGGACTTTATCCTCCATCTGAGCAATCTGAAGTTAGAGACGAATTCATCCATGTCTTCCAAAAGATTGTTTTGATGATGGTGGTGGTTTAACACTTCAGTCCACAATCTCCCATAGGTATTCAGCTGGGTCATGGTCTGTGAAGGCCTCAGCATCTGATTAACATTATTATCATACTCATCAAACTATTCAGTGATCCCTCATGATTGGGGCTCACTGTCATCCTGGAAGATACCCCTCCCATCAGGTAGCAACTTCGTGGTTATTTGCAGTGACCCTTCCCTGCCCCTACAGCATAACAGAGCCAGCAGATCCTCTCACTGTGGGGGTCAAGCATTCAGGCCTGTACTGTTCGCTTGGTGTACACCACTCATGCACTTACACAGAATACGGAGAAGGATGACTCATCTGACCATATCACTTTTTTCCACTTTTTGCCTCTGGTTACTGCACCGCACTCTCAGATGTGCATTTGTCTCTGTTACGAGGGTTAATGCACTGCCCTACTATAATATCCCTCTCTATGTAACTGTGGACAGACTGTTGTTGGTGACACAATTTCCCACTGCAACGTAAGAAAACACATGCACAATGACAACACATGCTACAAATACACACAACACAACCTAATACAGAGATGGGCTGCAAGTAACACATATGACAACGGGAGTGTTTCCAAAAAAAAGTTCCCATAGCTTTTCTTCGTAACTTCAAAAGTCACAAAGCATTGAACAACATGTGTATCCCAGCTGGGTTCATCCCTTTTTTGTGTCCCCTGCAAACGCTTCCGTTGTTGTCTGTGTTACTTGCAGCACATTTCTGTATTTGGTTGTGTTGCGTATATTAAAGCGATGAAGATGCTTTGCTTGTGTTTTGTCTGTTTGCGTGTCTTTTCATAAGCTGCAATGCTTTGAGCTCTCAGGGCCACCGTACCTTTGTGGCCTGAAAGATGCACAACATCCAATACTGTGAAAACTCAAAATACTCGATACGTTTAGAGGTTTGCATCTGGTAAATACCGGGGGATAAAAACACTTGAAGATACCAGGTCTAAATTAAACTCTGGTTCCTCCTGATCCCATCTCCATCGAATACAAGTATGTGAATGTGAAAGTGCAACAGTAGAGGACAAGAAAACAATGAAATTCATGTTTAAATTTAATTAAAAATCACTTGGTGAGAAGAGACTTCTTTTCTTCTTCAGTTCTTAAGTAATTGTCAAAGACTTCTGCACCAAGCAAGACAGACACCCTCAAAGCCTGTAGCCCCACCTGGGTAAATAAACGGCATCACTGACAGTCACTGTCATCATTGTGGACTTTTTCATTATGCATTAATTGGTAACTAGTTTCTCAACATCCTCTGAGATAACCAGGGTCATTCCAAAGGCGTCAAGGGAAGTAATGATAACCTGCAGTCATCCAACTTCCCTAGAATAACACAGGAAGTCAATGAATGAGACATATATGCAGATATTTTAGATTAATATTACAATCGTGTATGTCAAGTCAAGTCAACTTTATTTCTGTATCACATTTAAACACAGCTTGAGCTGATCAAAGCACTGCACAAAGGACAATTAAAATACATTTTAAAAAGCAGGAAAAACAAACGTATACGCTACAACAAATGTATACAGTACTTAAGAGACATCTAAGTATAATAACACAAACAAGAAGACAACAAGAAGGATTATACTCAATATGAACATGACAATGGACTGGAAGGTTACTGAGCTAAAAGGCCAGTGAATAAAAATATGTCTTTAACCTAGATTTTTTTTTAAATGGAGACAGAAGGAGCACATCTGATATCAAACATCTGATATGTACAGGCTGCAATTATTTAAGAAATCATGCAGGGATCATAACATTTATTCTGTAAGATTAGTGGTTTTATCGTAAATTTCACATGGACAATCCTAAAAAAGACTGAAATTAAGTTCTTTTACACAGCTTTCTGGAACATTTAGTTTAAATTCTGGTGATAACCAAAAAACATTTATTATATTAAAGAAAGCAAACTAAGCAGAATTAAAAATAAAAAATGAAAATCTACACGAGCTGAAAACTGAGGAGTGTAAACTCTCATCATCTTAGCTAATTTGCACTAAGCTAAGATTTTCATTACTGTCATCAGAGCGATACAGCAAGTCACACTTTGTTGGGTCCATGTGATAACGACATTTTAAGATTCATTGTGAGCAGGCTTGGCTCATTTTCAGTAACACACCTCAGGAATAACTGGTGGAAATACACTTAGTACATTAGCTTCAAATCTGTGACTTGGAACAATACAGAGAATACTGAAAAAAGACAGACTCACCGAGTCATGGAAATATTAATGTCTTTGTCTAAAAAAAGAAATCCTGGTCTGGACATAAGGCCAACAGCTGAAGAAGTGCCCAGTGAGAAAGGCCCAGATGTTTGTCGGGTACTGCAGAGGTAAAGACAGAGGATGGGAAAACATGCAGCTGTGCAGTCCCTGATTAATCTGAGTCTTTGTTGTTGTGGCTGTTGACTCAGGTTCAGCTTGGGTAAATGCCGCCTCCTGAAATAATAAATTGGTGGAACATTCTTCCAAATTAGCTCCAGGTGGATGCAAAACTCTGTCAAAAACCTACACATTTTTATTCTTCAGGCTCTTTTTATTTGAAATAAAGTAATGGATACTACATTAAATTGCCATTCCCAGCTTTGATTTTAGCAGGTTTACTTTAATGTAGAAGGGACTGTGAGGAAACTCGGTTGGCCACAATATCATGAATTTGATAGGCAGCATGATGCTGCAGAGGGCTCCAGATACCCGGCTGAGCATGAGAAGGGCGCAGAGATGGTTTTAGGTTCTCTCCAAGCCTGCGGCGGGAAATTACAATTTCTGCACATTATAGGATATTACTGCCAGCAGCTTTGCACACAGAGGAATTATGTTATCAGAAGGCTCAAGCATCAAGCTTTTTGTCATTTCCAATGTCTTATTCTCCTTTGGTTGCACCACTTTAAAGCTATTGTTGATTTTATGCCTCTCAGATTTCAGTCAAAATCTTGTTGAATGTGTGGTTAGAATTAGGTTTCCATTCTACAGCTATGATTTCAGAATAGGCTTTCAGAATAGGGTTGCAAAGGGGCGGAAAATTACCGGTAATATTCCATATTGGAAATTTTCCATGGGAATAATTGGAATTAATGGGAATTTAGGGGAACTAACTGGGAATATATAATATATATATATATATATACACATATATTATATATGTTTATTCCACAGGCTCAAATGTGTGCCTTCAATAGTCTTTGTGCTTCAGGCTCAAAAGTGTGGTCCAGTCTTCTAGAAATCTTCTGTACATGTGATGGAGGCATGCACAGTGCCAGTAGGGGGTGTGGTCTCGTTAGGCATGCAGTAAGCAGTGTGCTCTGTGCATGTGATTGAGGAATGGCATGGATATTCAAGTGTATTTGAATGGCATCTGTTTGTTTTAGTCAAGATTATGCTAAAATATACTTTCCTCAACTATATTTAAGTTCCCTATGAAGAGCCAACCTTCAATTTTGAAAATTCCCAGTTTATTCCCGTTTATTCCCATAAATTCCCATGGAAAGTTTCCATTTTTGAAAATTCCCGGAATTTTGCAACCCTATTTCAGAATGAGTAAGTCACATGTGGAGACATCAGAGACAAACATTGCATTTAGCAAGTCTGTGGTCAGTCTGTAAATTCCCTTAAACCTGCTCTGATCCTTAATATCCTTCATGGCACAATAATGCCTCCTAATATGGCTCATTGTTGTGTACTCCATACCTGAGTCATTACCCCGGGAAATAACACTGGCAGAATACCTAAATGAAAGTGCTGATATGAAGCAGCCAGGTTTTTAAAAAAAAAACTGTTTCACATGCCAGAGGTTCCTAGATGTGAGCTGAGTCACAAAGCCTCCCTTTCACCTGCAAGTTGAACATCTTATCAGGCAGACCTGGCTGCTGTCACTCCCACTCGTTACATGATGTCCTCTTTTTACGTATGTCTGCTTTATTTGACTGATTGTCTTAAAGTGTTCTGCTGAATGATGAAAACGTCATCCAGTAAGTTTTGATGCATTTGGCTCAATCTGAGCACAGAATGCTCCTGTACACTTCTGTTCTCATCCTGTTGGTTCTAGCAGCAGTGAAATCAATAATCATCAGCCATATACAGTGCATCCGGAAAGTATTCACACCCCTCCATGTTACAGCCTTATTCCAAAATTGATTATTTTTTTTCTCATCAATCTACACACAATACCCCATAATGACAAAGTGAAAAAGGTTTTTTAGAAATTTTTGCAAATTTATTAAAAATAAAAAAACTGAAATATCGCATGTACATAAGTATTCACACCCTTTACTCAGTACTTTGTTGAGGCACCTTTGGCAGCAATTACAGCCTCAAGTCTTCTTGGATATGAAGCTACAAGCTTGGCACACCTGTATTTGGGGTATTTCTCCCATTCTTCTCTGCAGATCCTCTCAAGCTCTGTCAGGTTAGATGGGGAGCGTCGCTTCACAGCTATTTTCAGGTCTTTCCAGAGATGTTCAATCAAGTTCAAGTCTGGGTTCTGGCCGGGCCACTCAATGACATTCACAGACTTGTCCCGAAGCCACTCCTTCGTTGTCTTGGCTGAGTGCTTAGGGTTGTTGTCCTGTTGGAAGGTAAACCTTCGCCCCAGTCTGAGGTCCTGAGCGCTCTGGAGCAGGTTTTCATCAAGGATCTCTCTGTACTTTGCTCCGTTCACCTTTCCCTCGATCCTGACTAGTCTCCCAGTTCCTGCCGGTTAAAAACATCCCCAAAGCATGATGCTGCCACCACCATGCTTCACCGTAGAGATGGTATTAGCCAGGTGATGAGCGGTGCCTGGTTTCCTCCAGATGTGACGCTTGGCATTCAGGCCAAAGAGTTCAATCTCGGTTTCATCAGACCAGATAATCTTGTTTCTCATGGTCCTTTGGGTGCCTTCTGGCAAACTCCAAGCAGACTGTCATGTACCTTTTACTGAGTAGAGGCTTCAATCTGGCCATTCCCTACCATAAAGGCTTGATTGGTGGAGTGCTGCAGAGACGGTTGTCCTTCTGGAAGTTTCTCCCAACTCCACAGAATGCTGGAACTCTGTCAGAGTGACCATCGGGTTCTTGGTCACCTCCCTGACCAAGGCCCTTCTCCCCCGATTGCTCAGTTTGGCTGGGTGGCCAGCTCTAGGAAGAGTCCAGGTGGTTCCAAACTTCTTCCATTTACGAATGATGCAGACCACTGTGCTATTCGGGACCTTCAATGCTGCAGAAATGTTTTTGTACCCTTCCCCAGATCTGTGCCTCGATACAATCCTGTCCCGGAGATCTATAGACAATTCCTTTGACGTCATGGCTTGGTTTCTGCTCTGACATGCACTGTCTACAGTGGGACCTCATATAAACATGTGTGTGCCTTTCCAAATCATATCCAATCAATTGAATTTACTACAGATAGACTCCAATCAAGTTGTAGAAACATCTCAAGGATGATCAGTGGAAACAACTTATGTACATGCGATATTTCAGTTTTTTATTTTTAATAAATTTGCAAAAATTTCTAAAAAACCTTTTTCGCTTTGTCATTATGGGGTATTGTGTGTAGATTGATGAGGAAAAAAAGGAATTTAATCCATTTTGGAATAAGGCTGTAACATAACAAAATGTGGGGAAAGTGAAGGGGTGTGAATACTTTCCGGATGCACTGTATGTCTGAGCCATAACAGAATCAGCACATATTTGACAGATGAGCTGGAGACTTTCGGTAATTCTCCATGACTTTCCTCTGTTGTCATTTTGATAGATTTAGATTTTTGTTTCATCAGACCATAGACCTTTGTTCCACAACCCTACCAGTTTTGTTTTTGTATGTTTTGTCTAACTTCAGCTTGGTTTTTCAGGTTGTTCATCCGTCCATCCCATTCTCATGGACATGATATCTCAATAACGCCTTGAAGGAACCTTTTCAAATTTGGCACAAACTTTCACTACAACTCAAGGACGAACTGAATAGACTTTGATGGTCAGAAAACAGTTTTTAGCCATTACTCAAGACTTCATGCAGCGGTTATGACAAAATTTCACACAAATGGTTAATATTTTTTATGATTCTGGATAAACAGAGATGTAATCCAAAACTAGTCTTAGTGGAGGAGGTAGACAATCTCAAGGAGGTAATCCTAGTTCTGTTTTTGTTTTTTTTACATCTCATGGTGAATCCTCCAAGGTTATGGTCATGAAGAATTTGTCAGGAAAACATCACAGAGAGCGTTCTTAACGTGCTGTGCAGTCATAAAAGGGTCTTTCTTCACCAGATAATTTGTCATCCACAAGCCAAGACGACCATACGTGCTCCTCAGTCTACCGGGACATTTGCCATTTTCTAGTTTTTCTGTAGGGATTCTTTAGAAAGTACCCAGCTGTAAACTTTGGCAAACCAATGACCTTTGTTCACCTCTTCACTCCTCATACTGACAGACGACTCCACCTCAATCCGAATGTCAACTCTCAATTGTCAGTTAACTCTGAGCCACATCTGAGCTGCCCACACTTAGTGACCAGGTGTCCAGTCACTTTTGAACCCCTGCAGTTTGGGCACCGTGTGTTTCAAGGAGGATATCTCCCACACGGTTCTTTCAATATTGATGGAAACCTACTCAAACTAAAGATGAGACTTGATATTTGAACTATTTTATTCCAAATTTGGAGATGCAAAGAGCAAAGAACAAAAAAAAAAAAAAAAAAAAAAAAAAAACTGTCCAGATACTTACGGCCTGGACTGTATGTTCTCTATTGTCAATCTGTGTATTGCAAGTGAGGGCCTGCTGTTCCTGATCTACATGTGAATATCCCTAATGTTAAACAGAAATCCTTTCTGACATAATGTTGAAGTGATATAAAGCAGGGGAGGGAGTGTGTGCTACTATTCATCAAAAGCTTCATCAGATGTGCATTTGAGAAACCACCCATGAAGTCCTCATCATTGAAGCGTATTTCTTGTAGAACTGCAATAAGATGTTAGAAAAAACACACAACAAATCATAAATCTCACCTTTGTGCATCTTGTCCACTTTTGCTTTGTGTATGGTGTTATTATTGCTGGAAAAAATACCCACTACAACTGTGCTCCTTATCATCCACAGTTGCAGTATTTGTTTCTGCTTTCCAGACATGGGGACATGTGTCTGGTTAACATTCTGACCTCTGAAAAGGAGAGGTACACAGCTGCTTCTCCCAGCTTTTCATTGACTCCCATGCTGCAGACGTGATATCATAACACTATGTTACCATGGCAACAAGAGTGAACGCTGGCGCAACTTGCTGCCGCTGCTCGCCGGTAACCTAACTTTTTAACTTTTAATATTTTTTTTTCAACTTTTCAGAAGTTCTGACTTATTTTATAGTTTCTATAAACCTAATCGGACCTTGTAATTGCCTTCATTTGGAATATTTCTACGACCTACTGGCACTACGTCCGTGTGAGTCTTAACTAGCCTACCGTTAGCTCATCTGTTCTGTTCCGGCTTGAGCCTCACTTGACGTTTATCTGGTGAACACTGCCTGAGTTCTCGTCCACAATGTGGACGGTAGGACATACATCTTGTCCGTATGTGTCTGGCTCTTTCTACTGCCCGTCCACCTGCCAGTGCTGGTGATGCTTCAGTGCTCTGCCGCTGACCTGCTCCGGCTGCGCTGTCACCTGCCTAGACCTGCGCCTGAGGCACTCCACCTTCACCCGGACGTCGCCTTCCGGCCCCGCCGGAGATGCATTCGCCGAGGGTCCCGCCGGAATTTCCACTGTGACATCTCGGCAGCGGTGGGGTCCATCTGGTCCAGCTCTCGGCGCCCTCCACGCTCCACCGGCCGGGTTGTCGACCGCGGTGTGTTGACCCGCCTGGCCTCGTCGGCTGGCACCACCGCCGGCTGCGACGGCACCTCACTCGGCTTCGCTCTGCTGGACATCCGCTCGCTGACGGGCGGGGGACATCTCGTCCAGGACATCATCGCAGACCGTGGGCTAGACTTTCTTTGTTTGGCCGAGACATGGCAACAGCCCAGCGACTTCTCCCGGCTGGTTGAATCCACTCCTAGTGGATTTGTTTACGTCTGTCAACCCCGTGGTTGTTTTTATTTTTATATTTCATTTTTATTGTTGTTAATTAATTCTTAATATGTTTTTAATCTCAATTTGTGTAACTGTGTACGGTGTCCTTGAGTGCCAAGAAAGGCGCCTTTAAATAAAATGTATTATTATTATTATTATTATTACTATTTTCTCACAAACTGGGTGCTCCAATTTAGCAATTCCAGTGGATATAAATGACAACCAATTCCAAGTAAGTTATGCAATTCCTGTAAGTCATGCATGACAGCAAACTCTAGGGGTTAGACAGACCTGTTGAGCGTTGATTTTATTTTAATAATAATCAAACTAATAGCCCCCCTTATGAAATTAGACAAAACTATTGATTTCTCCATGGAAATGGCCATTAACAACATGTGTTTGTTATTTTAGAAACAAATACACTACAAAGACAAAAGTTGATAAGTTTGATTAGGATATTTTATTGATACAATGAGTTGAAACAAAAAAGGGCAAAAATGAGAAATCCAAAATTATTAGCCCCCTGGCCATTAATAGTCAATAGTGTACCCTTTCTGAGCCACTACTGACAACAACCTCTTAGAGTAGTTCTTTACCAGATTGGCACAGGTCTCCTGAGGGATTTTGGCCGATTCTTCCATTGCAAATTGTTCCAGCTGGTCCAAATTGCGTGGTTTCCGAGCATGGACAGTCACTTTGAGCACCTTCCACTTCCTATTCTCAATAGGATTGAGATCTGGGCTCTGTGCGGGCCACTCCATGACCTTGGTTTTGGTATCCTTGAGGAATTGTTGGACCAATTTCGATGTGTGCTTTGGGTCATTGTCTTGTTGGAAGACCCAGCGACGACCTAAGGATAGACTACGAGCTGATTTCTGCATATTATCCCTCAAAATGTCAACATAATTTTCTTTTTTCATGATGCCAGGCTCCCGAACAAGGTTCCCTGTGCCTGAGTCTGCAAAACAGCCCCACAGCATGATGCTCCCACCACCATGTTTAACTATGGGAACTGTGTTCTTAGGGTTCAAGGCCTCTCCCTTTCTTCGCCAAACATAAGCAACATCCATGTGCCCAAAAAATTCCAGTTTAGTCTCATCAGACTTCCAAAACTCATCTTTACCTTTCAAATGTTCACGGGTAAACCTCAGTCTGGCTTTGATGTGCCGCTCTTTGAGTAAAGGGGTTCTTCTCGGACGATGGCCATGAAGCCCACCACGATGGATAGCCGTCACTACTGTGCTCCTTGAAACATCAACTCCAGAAGAGGCCAGGTCAGCAACAATCATCTTGGCAGATGTCCAGGGATTCTTGCTGATATCTCTGACAATTTTCCTCTCCAGAGTTTTTGGAATCTTGCACTTACGACCACGCCCAGGTTTGTTTCTTACAGAATTTGTCTCCTTGTACTTGGCAATGATGCAACGTACAGCGGTTCTAGACACTGTGAAACGCTTGGAAATGGCAGTGCAGCCTTCCCCCTTATCATGAGCCTCCACTATCTTCTTTCTGAGCTCAAGACTGATTTCCTTTGGCATTGGCATGGTGAGTAAAAGTAGTCCCTGTCAATAATGTGTTCAAGTGCCCTGTTCCTTGGAGTCCTTTTATGCTGATTGAATGTTCAGGTGTTGTTAGGAAGCCAATTGACAGCACAGGTGTGGTTTGGAAGCTGATTAAAGTTCCCCAGCTAAAGTAAAAAAAACACACATTAGCATTGTCTCCTTCATTTAATCTGTACAAAAACAGAAATGTAAAGATTACAGGTTGTGGAGGATTGTAACTCACAGCAACAGCACCTGTGGTCCTTATGCTAAGCTAAACTAATCACTATCTAGCTTTAATGCCATAAATAATAGACAGTCGTGATCGTATCAGTCTTCTGGCCTCACACTTAGCAAGAAAGTGAATAAATTTATCCCAAATGTCAAACTATTCCTTTAAATTGATGGATGCAGCCACATTTCTAAAGCAAGAAAACATACAATCACCATATTTCACTTGTCTGTAAATTCATAAAAGTTCGTCTGAGTCACCATTTGTTGCATGTAGTATCAAGTTTTTTTTTTCTCTGTTTTTGGGCAGCCTTTTTCACCTGTAGCTTTATTTGACTCAAGTAATCAAACATTTAAGTCTCATCCTCTCTGCTAATGAGCCTCATAAATCAACATGACATCAACGTGAGTGTGTGTGATTGCTGGTAGAAAGGACTATTTACCATTTGCCACAGCATGAAATAATTTTATCAGCATCATTAAAAGTCTGAAGTGTGCTGAACAGAGTTTGCTGATTTGAACCTGTTTGAGGATATCGTCTTGACGAAATCAAACCAGTCTGTTCTCTTAGTTTTGCATTCAGCCACCTGTTCCATATTCCCGTGTTCTAAAAACCAAACAAACTCATCCGTCTAGGGACAGGTCATTCCATGCTGTGTCATTAGTGCCACGGGTGCTCAGCTCCGAGGCACTCCTCTATAGCTAGAATAGCTGAGAGTCTGGCAGCAATACCTGTCTCACTCTCATTGACACCTAATGTAATCGTCTTTTTTTTTTTCAAAAGAATCTCACTCTTTCTTCGCACTGAGCTTACTCACTCATTTTAAGGAATATCTGAATAAAATAGAGACTGTAAGAAACTTCTGGCTTCAGTGTCTGTCACGGTGTTTTCGGTTTTCTCATAATTTGCAATTGTTTGAAGCCATGTAGAAGCCAAATTCTGGGCAGATTTTCACATTGCCGTGGCAACGGCAGCTCCTGACCTCTGACAGCCAAGGGCTGCATGATGTCATCGCTACAGTGACACAGAAGATTTTTTTACCCTAACCCTAGCCTGGCAGTAGCCCCCGTGGCACTCAAAATTTCCCTGGAATTTTCTAGTTGTGAATACATTTCCTTGTTGATGCTGCCAGCCAGACTGCATGTACAAACCTCAAGCCTTGTGAAAACACTGAGTTTTATTTTGTTTCCATTCATTTTCTTAGTTTCACTATTGCACAACCGAGTCCACATTTTCACGACAATCATTGCGTAACATGCAAAGGTAGCATCTATGTTTCGCATGCTATTGTGTTTCTTTTTTTACTGGTTCTTAACTAACACAAACCAGCATCACTGTAAAATTCATGCGTAAACTCTCATCACAATCAGAGCTTCTGTCACACCATCCCACTCCTTTACTGAACCTCTTGATATTTTGACATGGAAGTAGTAATAGACACCATTGCCTCAGATCTGATTCAACCTCAGAATTACAGATTAATTTCAAAATTACGTTTTATTCCTAAAATCTTCGAAAACTTGAAGCAGCTTTTGATAATGAATGACCCAGCACAGATACAATTCTAAAGCCCATTCTTATATCCTTTTTTATATATTCAACATCTGTTTTGCTTATCCTTATATTTAATTTGTGTAAAAACCTTTGCTGCAGTCAAACTGTCTCTTTATGTTAAACGGAACTGACTTTAGGTTCAGTGGAAAGTCAACTTTCCATTTGACTGTACACTATGAAAATATTTGTGTTTCCAATAACAGAGATAAAGCAAACCCTGTGTTTGTCATGCAGCTCATGACTGGACTCTGTCACCCTTTGACCACCATTACTAAGTAAACACTGACAACACAGGCCTCAACAGATATTCTTCTAAATAGCATGTGTGGCAGAGAGGAGCTAAATAACACAGTAAAAGCAGAGAGTTTTTCTGAAGAGAGACACCAAAATAAGCATGTTACAAAGATGGGAAATTTTCTTGCAGCTGATGATTACAGGTCATTTTGGTTCCAATGAACACTAAAGAAAAATGCCCGTGTAATATATTGAGGTGCTGACTCACAAGATGACACCAAAGAAAGGCAAGGTCATAACTCTGATGCTAGCTTCTTTCAAGTTCCAGAAATCTTTCTAAAAACATTTCTCAAGCTGCTTTGCACATCTTATTTGTTTGATGTGGCTCTGCTGCGAACCAAACACCAATATCCCTAGAAAATAAGGATCTCAACATGCTTACAAGCAAACCTGGTGCAGATACTGTGTGTGGACCAACAGGAGGAATATGTGACAACAGGCTCAGCGAGTCGTCCACTAATTGGATGGTCTGTGGTTCGGTTCCCGGCTCCTCCAGTCCACATGTCGTAGCAAGATACTGAACCCCGAATTGCACCGAATTGAAAAGCGTTGAACGTATAGAAAATGTGCGGTATGAATGTGTGAGTGAATAGGTTGAAATGCGCTATGTAAGTACAGTCCATTTACCGTCTTAGCATGGATTTAAAATCTAAAATATATCTACAGTACATCTCCTGAGTTACCTGAATAGAGACCTGAAGTCCTGACCCATCTGGGGAGCATAGGAGTAATATGGTGCTCCATGTCTTGTCTCCTGCTAACAGTCAGCGCTGGCATGGACGGATTATGAGTCCCTCAGCCAAGACATTTAAAAGCATTCTTTACTCTTTGGCATCAGTTTTACATCATTTTGTGTCCATCTATAATCATTTTGTATCTCTTTGTTGTGGTTTTTGTCTGCTTGTGGTTGTTTTCCTTTTTCTATAAAGTAATTTTGAATCTCTTTTATAAAAATTTGTATTACTTTTAATTTATTTCATGCCCATCTGTTGTCATTTTGAAGCTCATTGTGGTGATTTTGCATCTTTTTGTGGTTGTTTTGTTTGTTTCAATAGTATTCTGCATGTGATGCTCAAGGGCTCCCCAGGAACCCCTTAGGCCTGTGCCTGATAGGCCTGCTCAGAAATCCATCCACGAGTCCTGGTTTCTTTTAATCTTCATCCTTATCCAAAAGGCAACTCTTTCTGTAACTTAGTTAGTTTCACTTATAACCATACCTTAAGAAGAGTACAAATGCTTGCATGGGCTGTAATTTATCATTTAGACGTGACAACTTGTTAAAATACTTGCAAACAAAATCTGAGCACATTGGTGAGTATTATATACAAAAGCATTTGCTTGCTTTGTGCTGCTTGGAGGTGTCATGTTTCCATAATATATATCTTGGTATTATTGTGAATCTGTTGCGGTGAATCCAGCTGCTTGTTGGGCAAGCAAACTTGACATAGTGATCATGTCTGCAAGTGAGAAGAAGTAAAGAGCTGCTGTGTTCCAGTAAGTCCATCTGTATTCCATGTCACTTAAGCTTTTAGCACTTTACATTTTCTGCTTTAGAAATATCTATTTGCATGCTGTTAATAAACTAGCTTTTTAGCCACAAATGACATCTATACTTGTTTTTAAATCCTAAAACTAATGTGCCGTGCTTCTGTACAAAATCTGGGATTCCCAGGTCAGCTGGTAAACAATTGACATTCTATTCTGGAAATTTGAGAATCTTATCTGTATGACTGTAAGCGTAAACGTGGTTATTTCTCTGTAGGTGGAGTGACGACATAGCAAGGGGAAACTCAGCCACTCAGTCTCAGCAATGGGAGACTTTGTATATTCTGTCTAGTGGCTGACCTCTAATTTTCATTTATCAGGGGCAGTAAAGTCACAGACAAACAGAACACCTTCCTGACTATTGAGAACGGTCTACTGAAGG